>NW_021616568.1:0-1993 GCF_004785775.1 Grammomys surdaster
CAGCTGCCATAGCCTGACTGCAAGGTTTCCAGGAATACACTGCAGTTCCTTGTTTATGAGGTGCTGGAGCTCAGTCCCAGAGCTTGGTGTGTTTTAGGCAAGCATCCTTACAACCTGCTGGAACTGGGCTATGTCCTCAGCCCAGACTTTCATCCACAATCGAGGAAGGACAGAACCTCCCCACTGATCACCGTCACAGTCCTGCTATACAACAGGGATGTACTGGGAGTTAAGGTTCATCAAGTTTGGAGGATGAATTCCATTCATAGGAGGGATGGCATCTGACCTTTGACATCTGAGAATTAGGAATGTGCACTTGGCCACCCCAACTAAAGCACCACTGCTGATAAATGCAGTGTCAAAGGTTTACTGTACCAGGGCAGCATGCCTGCCATCATCTCGCCTTCACATTCTTAGCCTGTCCCATGCGGGTGGGACAGTGTGCCACCCTCTTGCTATTTAATTTACTATCATGGGAGCTGATGGAGCAGAGCTGAAGCAGAACCTAAAAGTAAACCTGCTGTCACTCACTGAAAGCCACCACAGAAGCCATGAAGCCTAACCTTTCCTGAGCTAGACCAGTACCAGCTGGAATTAAGAAGTGCATCTGAGGACTGGGGAGAAGCACATTGCATGTGCTTGCCTGTCTGCTGCCTGCATCCTCTAGGAAGCCTACTGGGGCAGTATGCAGGAACTGCCCTACTGTGTCCATCTCCTGGAGAGCAGAGTGAAGCACGGGGCTGAGACAAAGTTCTCACAGAGATTGTTCTCCAAAAGCATGTCACAGGGCTGTGGCTACTCTTGCATCCAGGTGGCCCCATGTCAGCTGTGAGAACCAAGCCCATGATGACCTAAGCTACACCCTCAGAGGATGGTCATCCTATAAAAGCCCTTCAGGACCAGCTCTCCAAGAGCCCTGGTGCCTTCTCTGCTTCCTGCAGCAGTTTTGGTACAAGATATTGGGATGCTAGGAATGGCCCCTGCACTGTTGGGGAACCACAACTCCACCCATTGGTCTCGCCCTACTCTTATTCACTGGGCCTTTTCAGATGTATTTTTATCCGTCTTTCTTTTTTTCCTTGGTCTCTGTTTCTTTACCCTCCTCCTCTTCCTGCTCCTCAAACACCCATTTCCCTTTTTCTCCTTCTCCTTCTCCTTCTCCTTCTTCTCCTTCTCTTCTTCTTCTTCTTCTTCTTCTTCTTTTTTTTCTTCCTCTTCATTTTCTTCTTATTAGTATTAGTATTAGTATTAGTATTAGTATTAGTATTAGTATTAGTATTAGTATTAGTATTAGTATTAGTATTCTATGTGGAAGACTCCTAGGCTGTCCTGAAATTCACTCTGTAGGCTAACTCAAACTTGAGGTGATCCTGTCTTAGCATCTCAAGTGTCTCCTCTCTGTCTTTCCCTGTCTCTGTCTTTCTTTCTCTCCTGTACAACTGCCGTGTGTGTACTGGGTATCACACTCACAGTGAGGGCCTCACACACTCTAAGCAAACACTGTCACATTGTGCCATCTCCTCAGTCTGTGACACTGCTTTTCACTGGGTAGCAGTCTCATTGAGGATGTGTCTCTGAGGTAGAAGTCTGAGAGGGTGTGTGTTCACATGACTATGACTCTGCAGTCCTCCCGGGGACTGAGCACTCACAGTAGAGGAGCCTTTTGGAGATGTTCAGGCCACCTGACTCTGAGAACATACTTAGGCAGGATCTCTTCCATGCAACCACAGTGTGCCTTTCAGATCCTTCTCCCTACACTGTGTACTTCAAGCCAGTGGATTCCACCAGGCTTGGCAAAGTCTGGGCGACAACTTTCTCCTTTCCTGATGGGTGAGCTCCTGCAGAAAAAGGACAAGTTCCTGTGTGCTCAGGTCTTTTATGACATCCTTGGGATAATGTAAATCTAGCCTTGTCACTGGCCAGATTCATCTTCTGTAGGGCTGTGTATGGATGCTTCTGGAAGAAGGCCTTCCTGAAACAGAGACCATTGTGC
>NW_021616569.1:0-2487 GCF_004785775.1 Grammomys surdaster
TTTTTAGGTTTAGCTTTAGGGTAAGAATAAGGGTTTGGTATTCCAGTTGGAGATTTGCTTGGTGTTGTTTTTTGGCTTGGGGGTTTGTGTAAACATAGGGTAGGGATATGGGTAAAAGAAAGTATAAGTTAAGGGGTAAAGATAATTGTAAGGACAAGGTTAAGGGTAATTTTAATGGTAGAGGTAGGGGCATCGTTCGGGTTGGGTTTCTACTAGGGGTAGGGTTAGGGATAAGGGAAATGGTAGGGTTAGGGTTAATGGTAAGTTTGAAGGTAAGAGTCAGGGTGATAGTAGGTTTACATCTAAGCGTTAAGTTACTACTAATGGTAGGGTTAAGGTCAGGGGTAGGGCTCCAGGTTGGCGTATGGGAGGGTAGGGTTACAGCAGGTATAAGGGTCATGGTAAGATTAAGTGTAAGGATTATTAATAGGGTTACATTTTGGTTTATGATTAAGTTAAGAGTAAGGATCAGGGTTAGGATCAAGAATAGATTAGTGTAAATGTAAAGGTATGGTTTTGTGTTAGGTTTGGTTTGAGGTTATGGTAGGGCTTCCAATATGGCCAAGTCAAATTACGTGATAAGGCAAAGAGTATCAATAGGTGTAGGGGCAGGGTTAGGGTAGGAGAAGGTTTTAGAGTTTTGATTAGGAGAAGAATTTGTGGTAGGGGTAAAGTTTAGGTTTGGGTTTCAGGTTGGGGTAAAGGTTGAGTTAGGGGAAAGTGTTCAGCTTGGGTTTGGCATTAGGGTAGATTAGTCGTAATACTAGGTATTGGGTTTGTGTAGGGTCAGGTGTGTGAGTTTAAAACGAATGGTAAGGATAAGGTTAAGGATTAGTGTCAGGGTTAGATTTGGGTTAGTGTTCTGGTATGGGTAAAAGTTCAGATTAGATTTAGTGTTAGGATAAGTGTAGGGTTAAGAATTAAGTTTAGAGTTAGTTTTTGAGTTGGGGTTAGTGCTAGGGTAGGTGTAGGGTAGGGATTGGGGTTGGGTTTGGATATGTGCTTGTGTTTGAGATTGGAGTTGGCATAGGGGCAAGTTTAGGCTTAGTGGTTATGTCAGGGTAGGGGTAGAGGTAAATCAAAGGTAAAGCGTAATGATAGGGGTACTGATAATGTTAAGGGTAAGGATCAGTGAAATGTGAAGTTTAATGATAAGTGTGTAGAAATAATTAATTAACAAACCCAGAAATCGGCTTTGCTACCCACCCCTATGTTTCATTTTCTCGAATGAAAGACACATACTCAGTCTTTATATTTTAATATGCCTTAAACTGCACAATACCTGTGCCACTGCCTCACTTCCTAACAGTAAACATATGGGTCAGGAAAAGTGTCATGTTAAGTAATAGGGTAAGGTTTGGAGTTAGGGTTAGAGTTAGGTTTAGTGCAAGGGGAATGGTGATAATGTATTAAGTTTAGAGTTTGGGATGGGGTAAGGTTTTGGGATTGGGCAAGTGTAATAGTTAGGTTTAAGGTTAGATTTAGGGTTGAGGCATGTGTAAGGGTAAAGGTTGGGGTAGGCATTGAGTTTCAGGATGGAGTTTGGGTAGGATTTGGAATGGGGAATAGTGTAGGGGGTAAATTTAGGAGTTCTGGTAGGGATGGAGCTAAATGCAAGTGCAAGGTTAAGAGTAAAGGCGAGGAAGTATATAACACTTAGTTTCAGAGTTAGGGTTAGGGTTTGTGGAGGTGTGGCCTTGTTAGAGTAGGTATGTCACTGTGAGCATGGCCTTTAATACCCTAATCTTAGCTGCCTGGAAGCCAGTATTCCGCTAGCAGACTTCAGATGAAGATGTAGAACTCTCAGCTCCTCCTGAACCATGTCTGCCTGGATGCTGCCATGTTCCCCTATTGATGATACTGGACTGAACCTCTGAATCTGTAAGCCAGCCCCAATTAAATGTTGTCCTTTATAAGACTTACCTTGGTCATGGTGTCTGTTCACAGCAGTAAAAGACCTTATGCCTACCTCTACGTCTCCACCTAACCTTATAACTAATGTTACCTTAACTCTTACTGTTAATGTTATACTTACCTTACTCTTATCTCGAACATAATGCTTACAACTATGCCCATGCCTAACAATATCCTATTGCTACCCCAAATTCAAGCCTATACTTACTGTTACATTTAACCTTACCATAATCATAACCTGAATGCTAACCCTAAATGTAAACGTTACCCTTAAACTTAGCTTTATACCTACCCTTAGCCTTATACTTACCCTAACCCTAACTCAAATCTTATTCCTTACCCTTAACTTTAGCCTTACCTTACCCTTAACTCTAATTTTAAACGTAATCCTAACCACCCTAACACTAATACTAACCCTTCCCTTAACCTTACACTAACACTAACACAATCCCTAACCCTAACCGCTACCCTTACTTTTCCCCTTACAGTTACTCATACTTACCTTTATGTGTTGCATTCCCCTTCTCACTATCCCCAACCCTTACCATAATCCTAGCCCTAACATATCCTAAA
>NW_021616570.1:0-1281 GCF_004785775.1 Grammomys surdaster
ATTTTGACTTCTTCCTTTCCTATTTGTATCCCTTTGACTTCTTTTTGCTGTCTAATTGCTCTGGCTAAGACTTCCAGTACTATATTGAATAGGTAGGGGGAGAGTGGGCAACCTTGTCTAGTCCCTGATCTTAGTGGGATTGCTTCAAGTTTCTCTCCATTTAGCTTGATGTTGGCTACTGGTTTGCTGTAAATTGCTTTTACTATGTTTAGGTAGGGGCCTTGAATTCCTGATCTTTCCAAGACTTTTATCATGAAGGGATGTTGAATTTTGTCAAATGCTTTCTCAGCATCTAGTGAGATGATCATGTGGTTTTTTTTCTTTAAGTTTGTTTATATAGTGGATTACATTGATGGATTTCCGAATATTGAACCATCCCTGCATTCCTGGGATAAAACCTACTTGATCATGATGGATGATTGTTTTGATGTGGTCTTGGATTCGGTTTGCTAGAATTTTATTGAGTATTTTTGCATCGATGTTCATAAGGGAGATTGGTCTGAAGTTCTCTTTCTTTGTTGGGTCCTTGTGGGGTTTGGGAATGAGTGTAATTGTAGCTTCATAGAACGAATTGGGTAGTGTTCCTTCTGTCTCTATTTTGTGGAATAGTTTGAAGAGAATTGGTATTAGGTCTTCCTTGAAGGTCTGATAGAATTCAGCACTAAAACCATCTGGTCCTGGGCTTTTTTTAGTGGGGAGGCTTTTGATGACTGCTGCTATTTCCTGAGGGGTTATGGGACTATTTAGATGGTTTATCTGCTCCTGGTTTAACTTCGGTACCTGGTATCTGTCTAGGAAATTGTCCATTTCATCCAGGTTTTCCAGTTTTGTTGAGTATAGGCCTTTGTAGTAGGATCTGATGATTTTTTGAATTTCTTCAGTTTCTGTTGTTATGTCTCCCTTTTCAGTTCTGATTTTATTAATTTGGATACTGTCTCTGTGCCCTCTGGTTAATCTGGCTAAGGGTTTATCTATCTTGTTGATTTTCTCAAAGAACCAACTCCTGGTTTTATTGATATTTTGTATTGTTCTTTCTGTTTCTATTTGGTTGATTTCAGCCCTGAGTTTGATTATTTCCTGCCTTCTACTCCTCCTGGGTGTATTTGCTTCTTTTTGTTCTAGAGCTTTTAGTTGTGCAGTCAACTTGTTAGTGTGTGCTCTTTCCAGTTTCTTTTTGTAGGCACTTAGAGCTATGAGCTTTCCTCTTAGCACTGCCTTCATGGAGTCCCACAAGTTTTGGTATGATGTGTCCTCATTTTCATTGAATTCTAAAAAGTCTTT
>NW_021616571.1:0-250 GCF_004785775.1 Grammomys surdaster
GTTTTTATTCTCCTATCAGAAAGTTTGAGGTTTCATGGCCAAAAATACAAAAAAAATACGAGTCATCGTGACCACCAGGAAAAGCTTGCTATGCCCGTCAAAATAATAACTTACACCTATTGCTGATGTTTAAAATATCCAATCAAATGTAACGGAGCCAAAGTTTCCTGCTCTCCCCCTTCCCCCTGCGCCGTTCCCTATATAAACTTTTTTTTTTTTATTGGATGATTTATTTACATTTCCTATGTTG
>NW_021616571.1:350-3961 GCF_004785775.1 Grammomys surdaster
CGGAACCTCCAATCCCCTCGCCCCTCCTCCTTCTTCTCTGTGGATGTAACCTCTATCTACACCCCCCCACTCCCACCTCCCCACCCTCAAGATTCCCACCCCCTGGGGCATCCAGCCTTCATGAGGTCAAGGTTCTCTTCTTCCACCTATGCCCAGCAGGGCCCTCCACTTTTACATATTCAGCTGAAGCCCTGGATCCCCCCCCTAAGTGCTCCCAGGCTGGTGGTTTAGACCCTGGGAGCTGTGGTTGGTTGGTATTGTTGCTCTCCTCATGGTGCCACAAACCCTTTCAGCTCCTTCAGTCTTCACTCTAACTCCTCTATTGAGAACCCCATGATCAGTTCAATGGCTAGTTGTGAGCATCTGCCTCTGAATATGTCTGACTCTTGAAGGCCTCTGAGGAGATAACCATATCAGGCTCTTATCAGCATGCACTTCCTGTCTTCCACATCAGCATCTACCTTTGGTGATTGCACATGGGATAGATACTCAGGTGGGGTGGTCTTGAGACGGCCCCTCCTTCAGTTTCTGTCCCTCACTTTGTCTCCATATTTGCTCCCTTGAGTATATAAACTTTAAACTGTCAGAGCTGGGGGTCGAAATCCTTCCCTTGCATGGGATGTGTTTTTGACCCAAGGGCCCTTGTCAGTAAACTACCTTTTGCTATTTTGCATCAAGCTGGTCTCCATGTTTCCTTGGGTACGCGCAACTCTGGGTGAGAGTGGGGACTCCCCTTGGGGGCCCCTTACATTATGTAATATGGCCACTCACATTATGGTGAATCTTTCTTCCTCAATTTTTCCCACCCAAAAAAACATTCATAGGAGATTATATACAATATAAAATTGAGAATCTTAATCACATACAGATTATGCAGACTATGAAAATGAACAGATCATCTCTAGTTGATAATAATCATGTAATTTAATCATACTTTTGTTTATAATGTTGGGTTTATATTAATAAATTCCCAGTGGGTGAAATGATTGTCTGTGTAAAGGAAAATACTTGTGATTATATATTTGGAACTTTCCCCATGTACCTAAATTTGGAGATGAGGAGGAGGGAGTCTGAATAAATCATTCTCAGTCAATGATTTAGTCAATCAAAATTATGTAATGATGCCATTGTAAAGCCCTAATGGTGAATTTTGGAAAAATGTAGTGAAGAGAGTCACCTATGTTATCAGCAAGTGATTTTCAATTGTTTTTAGCCATTTCATCAGATTATAAATCTTTCTGAAAGAGACATGAAAGTTCAGCATTTAACCAAACTATAAATGTAGTAAACTGGGAATCCACTATCTCAAATTTGCATCATAAATAGTGTAAACCTGTGGGTTTCAGCACATGGACTCCTGAGGCCTGCACTGAGTTAATGTAGTTAATAGTTGAAACTATTTCTTGTCTGGGATAATGTAGTGTTTGCTAAGAACTGTAAAAATGTTCTACACATTTTGCATTAGAAAGCATTGCCTTGACTAAATTTCCCGAGATAATTTCCGGAGAAAAACATATTCCCTTGCCTTTATTACAGATTCTAATTAATTTCAATTTCCTGAATTACAGAATATTAGAATGTTGTAGATCCAGAATCAAATTTCATCGGGCTTGCTTAAACTGTCTTTATAGTAGTCACCAGGATTTCATGGCTGAGACAGAATGTGGACGTGTTCCACTTCTAGAAACTTACCAGGCTAGGTCAAAGTATGCACAAAAGAATATCTTGGAGGAAAGAAAGACACAAAGTAAAGTATATCTTGTTCTTTGGAGATAGATGAATTAGTAATCTGATTTAATTCAAGCACAAAGACTGGAGCAGCAGAACTCACATAAACTAACATACACTTGTAATTCCAGTGCAGAGAGACAGATGCCCAGGGCTCCCAAGCATGCCTAGACTGTTTGAGAAGTTCCAAACAAGAGATAAATCTTCTCTAATAACAAAGTAATAGTGTCAAGGCCACTACTATGCTCCCTCAATATGTGTACATTAACAGGGTATGTGTACCCTGTACATTCATGCAGCTGTACACATCTTTTGAAAGGGAGAAACTAGATCCCAGCACATTTTCTGATGATCAGTAACAATTTGTTATTACAACTAAATTACCACTTTACCTTTAGAGGTAGAGAGGATTATTTAGGCTCCAAAATCTTTTCACCAAGGTTTCATATTTATACCTTTTGTTTGCTGGTTAACATTTATTATCAAGTTGTCATTTAGCCACCTGGAAAGTGGTAATCAGTCCTGAAGAATTAACATATAGCCACATCTGTGAGATATTGTTATAAGTCAAGACGGATGTGAGAAGGGCCAGCCCATTGTGGGCTGCACCATATGCTGAACATGTGGGCCTTGACTAAATAAGAAAGCAAGCTGAGTGTTAACCAGCCAGCTAGCCAGTAAGGGCAATTCCTCCATGGTTTCTACTTTAGTTCCTGCCGTGATTTCTTTCTCTCAATATCTAGGACCTGAAAGTATATGCTGAAATAAATCCATCCCTTGACAAATTTATTCTATATTATTGTTTTATCACAACAGAAAGGCTAGCTGAAATACTTAATTTTCTTCTTTTTCTTTATTTATTCATTTTATTGGATACTTTATTTATTTACATTTCATACATCATCTCCTTTCCTCATTTCACCTCCCTAGAAACCCCCTATACCATCCCCCTTTTCCTTTTTGCCTTTATACCATTTTAATTACATGCAAGTATTAAGGTCCGTTCTAGGTTGAGGTATGAAACAGCAATACAATAGATAGAAATAGTCAACAAACAAGCAAGACAAAAAACACAAAGCAAGGCAATAAACAAAATTCTGTAAACACTCCCATGATCACTATTTCTAAGGGCTTATCAGGATGACCAAAAATGCCTGAGCCAACTTCCTTGTCCTAGTCTGTAGCTGCCGTTTCTTTTGTAACGGCCGTCGGGTTCTGCTACTTTGTAAAGGCCGGCCGGTTCTGCTGCTCCGGTCCGCAGGTCAGGGTCTAGCAAGAGAGAGAGTGGGGACGGAGGAAGGGGAAAAAAGGAGCGAGAGACGCAAAAGATAGATACAAGACAGAGTCCGGTGGCGTCTCTTCAAGTCTCTTCTTTATTCTCCTCTCTTCTTCTATATTCTCCTCACTCCTTCAGTCTCCTCTACTCTCACTATCTCACTCCTTCCTCTACTTCCTACTTCCTACTACCTCCTACTACTTACTACCTCCTACTTTCTACCTCCTACTCCTCACTCCTCAATAGAAAGGAAATCCGGGTATTTATACCCTTTACCACGTGACTTGCCCTCGTGGACAATCTCAACTGAAGCTACTACGTCACGTGCCTTGTAGCCATGGATACCAGGACCACCTGGCAGCTGGGGGCACTAAACAGTGTAACAAGATGTTTATCAGAGTGCGCTCAGCTATTGCAGGCTGTTGAAACAAGTCTCTTGTCAGAGTATATGGCTCGAGATGGCTGTAAAGATGATAGCCACTTTCGGCTAAGAGTCGGCTCCCAACACTAGTCCAAAGTCATTTTCATGTCTGAACCCTACTTCCTTGTTCTAGCCTAAGATTTAGATTCCTCCCTGAAGTTACTTCTTTGTTCTAGCCTAAGATTT
>NW_021616572.1:0-9863 GCF_004785775.1 Grammomys surdaster
GGCTGGAGAGATGGCTCAGCAGTTAAGAGCACTGGCTGCTCTTCCAGAGGTCCTGAGTTCAATTCCCAGCAACCACATGGTGGCTCACAACCATCTCTAATGGGATCTGATGCCTTCTTATGGTGTGTCTGAAGACAGCTAAAGTATACTCATATAAATAAAATAAATAAATCTTAAAAAAAATCTGAATTAAAAAAAAAAAAAAAGAAAAGAAAAAGCACCTCAAGCAACTAGGTTCCAGACCACTGTTGCTGTAGAATTCTTACAATGAACTGCTAACGTTAACATAGAGGCTTTGAATTTTCTGACTCTACCATTAATTGACAGTACGATCTCTTCAAAGCACTCAGACCACCTGTAAAATGTCACTTAACTACTGGCCTTATACCTACTAAAAGTGGTATTAAATGTCCCACAGACCTTCATATGTTAAAATAATTAACTGTGCGTGGGCATTCTCGGTCTCTTTAGAAGAAACATCACTATGTAAGCAGAACTAACAGGAAGAGGAAAGAGGTTGTAAAGCTTGTCTAAGATCACTCCCTTCCAGAATAATCTTTGGTTTGCAGAAACTCTTATCACCACGTCACAGAAAAGATGGACTCACATGTTTACAGCTGGGGCCTCTCCTATGACATACGCTTTCTTTGCTCATGAGCTACAGTAACATGCCACTTGCTGTGTGAGAAAAATCTGCATATCCACTTGAAAAGTTACCTTCCAACCATCCTCTATAAGCCTACTGAGTCACCCCTATGAGCAGTATTCATTTCTCACTGTGGTCAGTTATTACAGTCAGGATTTAAGAATGACAATGGGAAAAACTGAATTTAGTGTACACCCCTAACTCCACTACAACACACTTATTTCCAACTTCGATCAAATATGTAGCTTTAGTAATCATTCTGTGGGATAGTATACAGCTAAAACCTCCTTGAATGCATGTTTTGGGGGTTGGAAGATGAACCCAGGATCTCACTAATCTCAATCTCTCTGTGTCTCTGTGTCTCTGTGTCTCTCTCTCTCTGTTAGTTTGAGACAGTCTTAAGTAGTTGCCTGGAACTCAATATGAAGCTCAGGTTGTCCTTCAAGTCGTGATCCTCCTGCCTCCACTTTCCGTATGTTTGGGTTACAAGTGTGCACCACAACTCACTGAATTCACTATCGAGAACATAATTTCATTTTTAAAATGGCTCAAGCAACTGGTAACAACCAACTGCACTTCGAGTAAAATGCTAGAACGGTGACCTACACAGAATCGACGTTTTGAAGACCACTCGCCTACATATGTTACACAATTTGATTTACCTGTACCAAAAGCCTCAAGAAAGTTTGAGCGTTCGTATATTACCTCGCTAGGAGAAATCATGACTTATCTAATCCGTGAAGCAGGTCTCATTCTAGCACTGAACAAAGATTACCTCAACGACCGAAGAAAAACAAGGCGTTGAGGTGAAAAGCGGCCTCGGGGAAGTGGTGCAGAACATAAGTCAAGAAATATAAATGCCCACAAAAGGGCAGATCGTAGACGCTCTTGGAATAAATATTTACCTAACCTTTGACGGCCCGCCCACCACCTCCCGGTGTCCTACAGCTCTGGGCCCGAGTTCGAGCCCCGAAGCTCCTGGGGCCTTAGGTGGCCCTCGGGGACTACTGGCGCGCGGGAACTCAGGTGGACAGCGAACCGTGGGACTGCGCGAGCCATCCCTGTCTCACCATCCCTGTCTCACCATCATACTTGGGGTCCGACACCTCTGCGGGGAAGTCGATGGCAGGAGGCGCGGCCACTGCCCCCGCCGCGTCGTCGTCCGTGTCGCGCTCGCCATCCACGGAGCCGCCCCCGAGCATCGCCGTAGCGAGCGTGGATAGCAACCTCGCTCTACCTGTACCCAAACGCTGCGGGCCACTATAGCCTCCCCCAAGCCGGAAGTAACCCAAGAGCCAACGGAAGTCCCGCCCCTGTGACCAGGAAGTTTCTGTGGGGGGGGGGCCTTTTTCCATAAAGGAAATGATTGGCTGATCCCGTGTGGGTGTGCCCCGAGTGGGCGTGACAAGTAGGGATGTGCAGGCTATGCGCAGCGCGGCGCTGGCGATAGGAAGGCCCCTTCTCCTTGACCCTAGTGGACTGTGTCTTGTCCTACCCTGATCTTCCCAGACTATTCCTGTAGACATCATAAACGCTCAAATCTCACACCTGCAAGCTTTTCTCTGGAAAGTATAATAAGCAAGGTAAACCAAACTCGGAAAGACAAAGACCGCATGTTTCTCGCTCAGATGCAGATATCCTAACCTGTAATGGATGTAAGTGGGTACAGCCTAACAAACCAGAAAGGAGACTAAGAGAGGGTAAAAAAATGATGCTGGGGAAAGGGCAGGGTAAACAGACACAGAAAATAAACCGAGGAGAAGATACGTGGCGTGCGGGGGAGGGAAAGTAGGAGCAGTATGTTACGGATTTTGGTATACTAAATCTACTCTGCCTTCATCTGTGTGCCTGTTGCCTTTGGAGGCCAGAAGAGGGCATCAGATCCCCTGGGACTGGAGTTCCAGAGGGTTGATACCTGCTAAGAATTGAACAGAGGTCCTCGACAAGAGCAGGAAATGCTGCTACCTACTCAACTATCTCTCCAACCTCCTTCTGTGCTAATTTTGAAAATTCAGCCATCTAATTTTAGAAGTGATACTCTTTCTGTATCTATCTAAAAAGAAAAAAAATATCACCCATCATAGTGGTTTATATACTTTTAGTTTCTATATTTGAGCACTTGAGGGGTAGAGATGAGAGGGTCAGGAGTTCAAGTACATAGTGAGTTTGAGGCCAGGCTGAATCAAATGATACCCTGTTTCAAAACAAAAATAAACTTATCTACAAGTCTTGACTGGACTTGAGCAAACTTTCGTTGATCTATCACAGACCATAGCAAAATGGGAAATGCCAGAGAGAATCTAATCTAAGGGAAATTATTGGGTTTTTAGACTAACTTTACAATTGTTTTCAAACTGGAGGTGTTTTTTTTTTTTTTCGTTGTGACCACTCAGAAACCACCCATCCACCTCCAAACTACCCTAGGTGACTCGTTGCTTGAAGTTAAAATTCAAATATCCACACTGGGGCTCCGGAGTAAGTTCACTTGTTGCTGAACCATAAGGACCTGAGTTCAGATCCCCAGAAGCCCACACAAAAGCCATTGGATACAACTATGCATGTTTTATCAGAACCTGTAGGGGACAGAGACAGGAGAATCCTCAGGCCTTGCTGGCCAGTCAGTCTAACCTAATCAGAGAGCTCCGTGTATGAGGAACCCTGTCTCAAAAACAAACAAACAAACATACATACATACATACATGCATATATATGTGGGAGAAGGCTGGTGAGAAGGCTCAATGATTGAGAGCACTTGTTCTTTCAGAGGACCTGAGTTTAGTGTTCAGCACCCATGTCTGGCAGCTCACAGCTACCTGTAACTTCAGCTACAGGGAATCCAACACCTTTTTCTGGCCTCTATGGGCACACACACACATATACACACCCTCACACATACACACACACACATATAAACATACACATACACCCTCACACATACACACACACATACACACACACACATATAAACATACACCCTCACACATACACCCTCACACATACACATATACACATACACACACACCCTCATACATACACAGACATACATGTACACATACACACACACACATACACACACGTACAAGTTTAAAGAGATAAGGTGGCGAGCCGTAAAGAACAATGACAGCAACCTATGGCCTCCACATATGTGTGCCCGTGAACATGTACACATGAATATACCAGATATAAACATACGATTGGTTTTTAAAGGTTTACGGTCTTTGTCCTCTGGTAATGTCCCTGCTTTGATCGCCACTTCAGCACAGCTGAAAGTGATCCGTAGGAGTCTCGGGGCGGGTAATACAGCTGGTGTGAAGTATTGTTTTGAACCTCAAATTTAGCATGGTGTGCAAAATTGGTGTAGTCGGCATTTTTATTTTAACATTTGGTGTGGTTGACATTTTTATTTTAACATATGTTCCATATAGAGTCATACTGTTCTATACGGCCTCTCTCGTGTGTGGGAAGAGAACAGCCCTCCCGGAGAGAGATTTAACTGAATGCGGCTACATTTTTTTTTTAAGCCACTACTTGTAACTCAACAATTCCGTTCTCAGGAATGTTTCCCAAATACGAGGCTAAGCAAGCATGGCGTTGTAGGCCTGTGATCTCAGGACTTGAGAGTGGAAAGAGGAAGATCGGGAGTGCAAGGCCATTCCGGGCTACATCATCAGTTCAGAGAACAACCTGAGCTACATAAAACTCTCTCAATTGTTCTGTATTTTAAAAGCCAAAAAGACAATACATTTGTCTGACTAAATTATGAATATCCATACAGAGATACAGTCTGTAGGCATTAAAAACACTGATCTGGAGTCTGATGAGACGGCTTGGGGGCGGGGTGATAATGTGCTTGCGAGCTGTGCAAACTAGAGGATCCAAGTTCAGATCCCCAGCACCCATGTAAAAGCCAGGCATAGTGCTCTACCGGTTACTTTTCTGTTGCCGTGATAAACACGATGACCGAGAGCAACTGGAGAGGAAAGGGTTTATTTTCTTACAGGTTTCAGTCCATCGTGGAGGGAAGCCAAGGCTGGAACCTGAACAGAATCCATACAGGAAAGCTGCTTACTGGCTTGTCCCCCGGCTGTGACTGTGATGAAACCAGCACCAAGTTGGGGAGGAAAGGGTATATATATCTGGCTCAGCCTTCCATACCACTGCTCATCACTGAAGGACAGGAACTCAAACAGGGTAGGAACCTGGAGGCAGGCGCTGATGCAGAGGTCAGGGAAGAGTGCTGTTTACTGGCTTGTTCCTCATGGCTTACTCAGTCTGCTTTCTCATAGAACACAGGACCACTAGCCCAGGAATGTCACCACCCACAATGGGCTGGACTCTCCCCCATCAATCACTGAAGAAGAGAATGTCCTACAGGCTTGCCTACAGCCCGATCTTATGGAGTCATTTTCTTAGTTGAGTTTCCCTCCTCTCAGATGACTTTAGTTTATGTCAAGTTGATAAAACCATCCAGTATACTACCTCTGACTTAGCCAGCTACCATTTTTTAATGATTTCTTTTTATTTTTGTCTCACTCTGTGGCCTGGGCAAGCCTGGAACTGACGTTGTAGGCCAGGGTGGGCTTGAGTTCATAGAGATGTACCTGCCGCTGCGCCCAGAGTGCTAGTCAAGGCGTATGCCACCACAGACACAGAATGCTTACACAGAATGCTGCCCTGCAGACATGGCCCCAGCACGGTAATCTGATCTGAGCGTCTTATCAGTTGAGATCCCTCTTTCCAGCTGACCCTAAGGCTGTGTCCAGGCTCTAACTTCAATGTGGGATTATCAAGGAAGAGAGAGGACGATCTGGAGAATAGCTGGCCTGCCAGGCTACTGAAAAGACAAGCCCTAGGATCAGCGAGAGACCCTGTCTCAAAAAATAAGATGCAGTTCGATTGAAGAAGACATCCTAACATCAGCTTCTAGCCTCTGTAAGAAACTCTATGGAGCGTGTGTGTGTGTGTATGTTTCTGTGTATGTGTGTCTGTCCCAAATGCACATGAGTATATGCACAGGTGTACATGTGTGTGCATATATATATACACACACACACTCGAATACACAAGCACAGAAAAACCAAGAAGATATTAACGTAAGTTTGAGGTAGATCTGTACATCTCAGTGGTAGAGCACTTGCCTAGCATATACAAAGTCCTGGGCTCCATCCCCAGGACTGAGAAACTGCTGCCCCTCCTTTTCAATTTTGAAAAGAAAATGTGGTTTACAGTATCTGGCCCATATCACTGTTTCACCATCAGTAGGAATGTTCAGCGTTCACGAGGGCCAGAGTAAAGAGTCAACTCTCTCAATCAGGCACACAAGCAAAGCAGAAGACAACATGCCACCTTCCACTACCAGCTTGTTTCACTTTTACACTCAGGAATCCGTCCAAAGGAACTCACCAGCTCAGCAAGTTAAGATAAACCTGTAAGGAAACCCATCAACATGTGCTTCTTTTTCATTTTGTCATGTATATAAGAGTTGTCCCTGCATGTATCTCTATGCACCACTTGTGAGCCAGGTGCTTGCAGGGCTCAGAAAAGGATGTTCATCCCCCTGGGACTGGAGTTACACATGGTTATGATCTGCCATGTAGATGCCAAGAACCGAACCCAGGTCCTTTGGAAGAGCAGCCCATGAGTCTTAACCACTGAGCCATCTCTCCAGCTTCAATTTAGTTTCTTATTATTTTGTGGATATGCATGAGGTGTGTGTGGGGGGGCGTGGATTGCCACAGCACACATGTGGAGGTCAGAAAAGGACTCTGCTTAGTCAGTTCTCTTTCCACCGTCGAGGTATTTGCAATCACACTTTGCCAGGTTTGTTCAGCAAGAGCTTTTGTTGGCTGAGTGGCCGATATCTATCAGTAAAAAGATGGACAAAGATCATGAATGTAGGTGGCTATTACTGAGCAATCAGCAAATTACTGAGCAAGTACTGGTAAGTAGGTGTCTTAATTAGGGTTTCCATTACTGTGAAGAGACACCATGACCAAGGCAACTTTTATAAGGGAAACTAATTAATTGGCTCTGCCTTACAGCTTCAAGGTTTCAGTCCATTGTATCATCATCATGGCAGGAAGCATGGCAGCGTCCAGGCAGACAACATGCAGAAGACGCTAAGAGTTCTCCATCTTGATCTGAAGCCTCCAGGAGGAGACAGTAACCCCTTTTATTCTTGACTCAAAACCAGAGCCATGTGGCCAAAGCCACCGAGTTCTGCTGCTTGCTAGAGCTGGAACATGCCCCCTGTTCTTTTACATTGTCATCAGCTTTCTGTTTTCAATTATTTCCTTTACTGCCTGAGCTTGGCTGTCCTAAAACTTGCTCTGTAGACTGACCTTGAACTCAGAGATCTGCATGCCTCTGTCTCCTGAGTGCTGAGATTAAAGGTATGTGCCCCCATAATACCTTTCTTTATCTTTTCATAAGATCTTTGTAATTTCTGGTTTGTAGTTCATTCCAGATATAGTCAAGTTGACAACCAAGAACAGCCATCACAGTCGTCCAGGTAGATCATCAGAGACACTGACTCATCCTAGCGAAGGTCCTAAGTCACAGTGTAACTATATTCTTTGTTCATGTTTACTGACCACTGCCATAGCAACCCTACTACCCACCTTGTCCCGAGTGTTTACTCGCTGATTCCACACAACAACCATGCTACAAAGATACAGTGCATATCTTATTTTATAGACAAGAACATAGGGACACAGGAAGCTTTTCAAATATTTAGCCCAAGGACATGGGACTTACACACTGTGCAATTAGGATTTTTTCACACATATCACTTTCTATTGGTATTTATATATTTTCCCTATTTTGTGTGTGTGTGTGTGTGTTATGCACTTATGTTTATTCCTATTCAGGGATTAAGGTGCACATGTGTACACATGCTTGTGAAGACCTGAAGTTGATGTAGGATCATTCTCGGTTTCTCTTCCTCCTACTCACTGAAGCAGGGGCTGTCAATCAAACCTAGAGCATCTCTGATGTAGCTAGTCAAGCTACTTAGCATGCTCTGGGAATCCCATCTCGGCCTTTTGGGGCTGAAATTACCGGTGGGCCACCATGCACACTCAGTATTTATGTGGGTTCTAGGAATCCAAACCCCTGTATCTATTTTATAATAGTTCTGTTAAGATATAATTTGTATATCATATGATTCATCTTTGTAAAGTTAACCTAATGTATTCAGAGAAATATGGAACTATCATGGATAATTTTAGACATGTTCATCACCCTGCAATGAGACAGCTCTTCAGCCGACTGAATTGAAACCCAAGCAGTTTGAGTCCAAACTTAGCTTCAGAAAGAAGTCACATACGCATTTTTTTTTTACATATGCCAAAAATGTATCTTATTTGTGCACATACAATCGTTCTTTTTTTTTTTTTTTTTTTCTGAGACAGGGTTTCTCTGTGTAGTCCTGGCTGTCCTGGAACTCACTCTGTAGACCAGGCTGGCCTCGAACTCAGAAATCCGCCTGCCTCTGCCTCCCAAGTGCTGGGACTAAAGGCGTGCACCACCACCGCCCGGCACATACAATCATTCTTAAATGCTAAAATACAAATGGAAATGATTCTGACCTTATTATTATGACATTATTATTTTGGAGTTTTTTCCCTTTGAGACAAAGACATGTAACTGCAGCAAGTCTTGAACTCCCAATGTAGCCCAGACTGGTCTTGAACTCCTCATCTTCCTGCCTTTACTTCTCAAGTGCTAGGATGACCCCTGCCGTGCCTAGCTTCTTATTTTATTTTTCACAATGCTAAAGACCAAGCCGAAAGTTTTATGAACTCTACCACTGAGCTCTGCTCCCACTTAGCACTGGCATCATCATCACCATCACCACCATCATCACCATCACCACCACCACCACCACCACCACCACCATCATCACCATCACCACCACCACCACCATCATCATCGTAATTGAAAAATGACTTCTCTACATTCCACATTTGCCCAAAACACAGTATTTAACCCAGAAGGATCTTGAACTTTGCATCTTCACACCGAAGCCTCCTGAGTGCTGAGGTTACAGGGGAGTACCAACATGCTCAGCTGGCTCCTGACTTTAAAAGAGTGATTGCCAGGCTAGGTAGATGGCTCAATTGGAAAAGTTTTGTTTTGTTTTTGCCTTGCATGCACAAAGACCTGAGTTAGATACCCAAGGATCCAAGTTTGAAGGATACAGAACCCATTTATTAAAAGAGCTGGGCATGGTGGAACACTCCTGTAATCTCAGCGTCGTGGTGAAGCACAGTCCTATCCACAGTGAGAAGAGCCTACTTGGTGAGTTTTTGGCTGGCAAGGGGCAGTGTCTCATAAAACAGAGCAGGGCTGTCTCCGCAGGTAAAAGTGCCTGCTCCCCAGCCTGATATCCTGAGTTCAATCCCTGAGGCCCACATGGTGGAGGAAAAGAACTGACTCCAGCAAGTTGTCCTCTGAACTCTACACATGCACCATGGCATGCACACATGTGCACACCAATACAGTAAACAAAGTGTGATTTTAAAAAAACGGGCTGGAGAGATGGCTCAGTGGTTAAGAGCACTAACTGTTCTTCCAGAGGTTCTGGGTTCAATTCCCAGCAACCACATGGTGGCTCACAACCATCTGTAATGGGATCTGATGCACTCTTCTTGTGTGTGTCTGAAGATACCTGCAGTATTCTCATAGAAATAAAAATAAATAAATAAATCTTTAAAAAAAACCAAGGTGAATGATGCCTGGGAAACAACACCCAATGGTGTCTTCTGTGCTATACACGCACATACACACATGCACACCCAAACACACACATACATACACACCTGAACACACACATACATACACACCTGAACACACACATACATACATGCACACCCAAACACACACACACATGCACACCTGAACACACACATATACACACAGGATAAGAGAAAAAAAATGTCCATTTTTTCCTGGCGAGACAGAGACCGTTCAGTGTATTCTCAGTATGTAGCTAAAGGTGACTTTTGAACTTTTGATATCTCTGTCTCTACTTCCCAAGTGCTGAGTTTACAAGACTCTACCAACAAGCGCAGTTTTATGTAGTGCCAAAGATCAGACCCAGGGTGTTGGGAGCCGCATACGCCAATTGTCAATGGCGCGGCTCCGTCAAGAAGCCGCATTCAAAGGCACGGCTCCGTGAGGGAGCCGCACTCAATGGCACGGCTCAGTCAGGGAG
>NW_021616573.1:0-24554 GCF_004785775.1 Grammomys surdaster
ATAAGGCTGCTACAAACATAGGCGATTATGTGTCCTGCTTATATGTTGGAACATGTTTGGAGTATATGCCCAGGAGTGATATTCTCAGGTAGTAGTATGTCCAATTTCCTTAGGCACTGACAGACTGATTTCCAGAGTGGTTGTACCAGCTTGCAATTCGACCAACAATGGAGGAGTGTTCCTCTATCTCCATGTCCACACAAGCATTTGCTGTCACCTGAGATTTTGATCTTCGCCATTCTGACTGACATGAGGTAGAATCTCCGGGATGTTTTGAATTAGAAGACATCTTCCTGAGTGAGCTAATGTAGTCACAAAAGAGCACACATGGTATGCACTCACAGATAAGTGGATATTAGCCCAAATCTCAAAATAACCAGATTACAATTCATAGATCATATGAAGTTCAGGAAAAAAAGACCAAAGTGCATATTCTCCAGTCCTTCTTAGAAAGGAGAACAAAATACTTATGGGAGCAAATACAGAGACAAAGTGTGCAGCAGAAACTGAAGGAAAGGCCATCCAGTGTTGGCCCCATCTGGGGATCTATCCCATATACTGTTACCAAACCCAGACAAAATTCTGGATTACAAGAAGTGCATGCTGACAGGAAGCTGATATAGCTGTCTCCTGAGAGGCTTTGCCAGAGCCTGACAAATACAGAGGTGGATGCTTGAAGCCAACCATTGGATTGAGCACAGGGTTCCCAATGGAGGAGTTAGAGTAAGGACTGAAGGAGCTGAAGAGGTGTGCAAGCTCTTAGGGAGAACAACAAAATGAAACAATTAGAGCCCTCTAGAGCTCCCAGGAACTAAAGCACCAACTGAAGAGTACACGTGGAGGAACCCATGGCTCCATCCACATATATAGCAGAAGATGGCCTTGTAGGACATCAATGGGAGGAAAGGCCCTTGGTCTGGAGAAGGCCCGAGTCCTCAGTGTAGAGGAATGCCACAGCTGGGAGGCATGACTGTGTGTGTGTGCCTGTGCGTGTGCATGTGTGTGTGTGTGTGTGTGTGTGTGCACCCTCATAGAATGTGGGAGTCAGAGGAGAGGATGGGAGGTTCTGAAGGGGAAATGAGGAAACAGCAAGGGTATAACATTTGAAATGTAATTAAGTAAAATACCTAATAAAAAAGACAAAACTTGAAAACTATAAAAAAATAAAAGAAAAATAGTGGAAGACTTCAACAACCCACTCTCACCAATTAAGAAGACATCCAGAACAAAACAAAACAGAAATAATGAAACAAGACAAGGCTGCCCACTCTCTCCCTATCTATTCAGTATAGTACTTGAAGTTCTAAAGAGAGCAATAAGACAACAAAAGAAGATCAAGGAGATAGAAATTGGCAAAGAAGAAGTCAAGATATCACTATTTGCAGGTGATATGATAATATAAATAAGTGGCCCACAAACTTCTACCAGAGAACTCAAGTTGCAGATATCCCAGAAAGCTGGGGATAGTTCTGTCTCAACACCCAGCTGTACCACTCCTAAGAATTTACACAAAAGTTGCTCCATTATCCCATAAAGATATTTGCTCAACTGTGTTCATAATGGCTTTATATTCAATAGCCAGAAACTAAAAAAAAAAAAAAAAATCTAAATGTCCTGCAACAGAAGAATGGATAAAACAAAAAAAAAATCATACAAAGAAACAAACAAAAAGATGTAGTACATCTACACAGTGTTTATGACAGGGTTATTAATTTAACAGGCTGGCAAACCAAGGATGGGTAAGATTCTGCACAGGGCCTTACCAACCTAAGTGCATTATTTGGTAGTACATATTCCACGATAGGTAAGGAAGGCATTCTTGTCAGAATGATCTAAGATGGGGTCAGTCTTGTTTATGAAATAAAAAAGGGGAAAAAGTGGAGAGCTTTTGGGTCTGCTTGGCAGGAATCTGACATGGGCCAAGGATAAGGAAATGGGCTGCTTGACAGGACTATGACATGGGCCAAGAACAAGGAATTGGGCTGCAGTCAGGAATCTGACATTAGTCTAGAATAGAACAAAGAAGTAATTCCAGGCAGGAATCTAAATCTTAGGATATAACAAAGAAGCAGGCTACAGGCATGAAAATAACTTTGGGCTAGGACAGAGAAGTAGGCCCAGATATTTAGGCCATCCTGATAAACCCTTAGAAACAGTGATCAAGGAAGTGATTACAGGACTTTGTTTATTGCCTTGTTTGTTCTTTGACTATTTGTGTTTATTGTCTTGCTTGTTCCTGACTATTTGCACTTATTGAACTGCTAGTTCCTGAAGCTAGAACTGACCTTAATACTTACATGTAATTAAAATGGTATAAAAGCAAAAAGGAAGAAGGGGGATGGGATAAGAGTTTTTTTTGTTGGGGGGATGGGGAAAGAGGACAACATCTGAAATGCAAATAAATAAAATATCTAATAAAACAAAGACATAATGAATTTTGTAGGCAAATGGATTAAACTTGAGATTATCATTCTGAGTGAAGTAGATATCCCAAAAAGACATGCATGGGTAGGACTCACTTATATTTATATATTAGCCATAAAATGCATACACCATATTACACTCCACAAGCTCAAAGAAGCTACCCATGAAGGAAAGCCCATGATTGTATCTCACTTTGAAGTAGAATGAAATAATCATAAAAGGCAGATGGAGAGAGGGAACTGGGAAGGAGGGTGATGGGGAGGAGGAATATGGGGTATAGGGCCAGGTAAGTGATCGGGAGAGATGGCTAGATGGCCGTGAAAATTAATAGATATTCGCAACTGACTGGGGTGAGAAGATGGCAGGCATCTATAGAACAAGACAGAGACATGGGACAAGGGATGCATACAAGAATCAAAGAAGATGACCTTAGTTGTGACTTACTACACTGGGGATATGCAACCTGATGAGGCTGCCACTTGTAGCCAGGCAGGAACCCCAATGGAGCTACAGAATCACCAACCCACCCACAAATGTTTAAAACCAAGATTTATCCTATCTATTATAAATGTAAGCATGGGTGATAAAGCAGAAACTAAGGCAATGGTCAACCAATAACCAGGCCAACTTGAGACCATAAGTCAGCACCAATCCCTAACATACTAATGATAATCTTTTTTGCTTCCATACAGGAACTAGATATCCTCTGAGTGGTTCTGCCCAAGAGCTGACTCAGCCAGATACAGACACCCACAGGAGAAAAAATGGAAAGATCTTGGGGACTATTATTGAAGAATAGGAAGAAGGATTGCTGGCCCCAAATCAGATAGGATCTCCACAGGAAGACCAAAAGACAAAAAACCTGGAACCTTGTGACTCTCAGAACCCTCTTCTATTGAACCACCAAACAAAGCACATACACGAGCTGGACTTATGCATTCTCACATATATGTAGCAGATGTGCATCTCAGTGTTCATGTGAGTCACAGATAACTGGAATGGAGCCCGAATTAGAAGCTGTTGCCTATCCTTGTGAAGTATTTTAGCTGGGCTACTTTGCTGGCTTCAATAGGAGATGGAGCACCTAACCTTACAGAGACTTTAAGTCCTGGGGGGTGGAGAGGGAAACACAGAGTAGGGAAGGAGAAAAAAAAAGAGTTACAGGAGTAAGGAGTTCAATTACAAGGACAATCCTCACATGGCAAAACCTGAATTTCCATGGAGGCATGTGAATAACAACAGCTGAAGTAAACACATACCTATCCAGTATCTCTGGGAAGAGCATAAAAATATTCCAAGAACAATTTTGTGTTTGAAGAAACTGAGGCTACAAGATGCATATCTTGTTTTCTTGGAGCTTTCTCACAAGCATTCAGGATTCTGACACAACTCCATTCCTGAACTGTATTCTGAAAAGCAGGCATAACTGTTTCTATTTTCAGAGCTTCCATAACTTACCATGGAATAAAGTATCCTCAGTTTACTTTACATTGATCAAGAGGAACACACTTATTCTGTCAGCATGGGAAAGTGAATTATATACAAGTTTATTATTTCTGATCAAGAAATAATGTTTGAAGACTAAATATTTTTCTTAATTTTTAGTTAAATACTTGTATTAAGGGAGTAAGTAGAATGATATTTAAATACAGAGAAAAAAATCTGTGTAATTACAGTCACTCCTAACTAGCTGAAATACAGAAATACAGAAATCTTGCATCCATTGATACTTTGGTCATTTACCTCAATCTATCAATTCTTATATTACAAAATTTATCCATACATACTTTCATATTTTGAATTTATTCTGAAAAATAATGAATATTTGTAGTGTTCAAATCCTATAATGAAGATTATAAAGACTGCTTTTCTAATCTGGGAATGAGAGAGCCAAAGGGGATGGAAGAGGAGGGAAGCAAAGCCATCTAAAATAAATGAACAAAAATCAAATAACTCATGAAAACAGAAGCAGGAATCACAGGGCCTGCAGAAGTCTACACGGATCCTCTGTATATATCCTAGAAAAGTGTAATCAAGTGACCTCTGATTCTTTTGCCTTGTGTTGGAGTCTTTTATTTTCTGTTGGCTTAGCTTGTCCAACTTTAATATATGTTTTATCTTACTGTATTTTATTTTTATATGTTATGTTTTTATCTCTAAGAAGCCTGTTCTTTTCTAATGATAGGAAAAAATGGATTGAACCCCAGATATGAGAGAGGGAATCTCTCTCCCTCCCTCTCTCTCTCTCTCTCTCTCTCTCTCTCTCTCTCTCTCTCTCTCTCTTTGTGTATGTGTGTGTTTGTGTTTGTGTGTGTGTGTGTGTGTGTGTGTGTGTGTATGGTAGACAGTAGAGAGGAATTGAGAAGAGTAGAGGGAGGGAAAACTATTAGAATATGTTGTGTGAAATAAGGATTTATATTTAATAAAAGGAAGGTGGAAGAAAATGTAATGATTCTCTGGAAAAAGGAAGATCAGGAATTAATTTTTAAACCTCGAATTTCAAATAATAGCAATAAAATAGAATAGTATTTTATATTTATTTTAATGGGTTTTATAGTGAAGTTGTAGGGGATAGAATGACTTCATTTAAAGAATGTATTTTCTACTTAACTATGATTCTGAAATAAGCATCATTGTGGTGGGAAAAATGATAATCATGTCTTCAATGCTGTGTGACCAATGTATGGATGAAGCTTTCTGAATCTATTCAGTAAAGCACATTCATTTTTAAAGTCTCCTACGATATTTGCATGTTGGTCTTTAGGGTTCACAGTGTTAATGATGCTGCTTTTCATGTATAACTTTGATATGTAGAAAAGTATTATGTATTGATAATATTTGAAAATGAATATGCATTTCACAATGTTTCCACCTTTTTATGAACAGTTATTATTACTGGCATCTATCTCCCTATCTATCTATCTATCTATCTATCTATCTATCTATCTATCTAACTACCTATCTATCTATCTCTATGTATCTATCATCTATTTATCATCTGTCTATTATATCACACATATATTTGTGAAAATCTGTCATTTAATAAAAATACTTATGGTTCAACGATTGTTAAAAGAATATAATGGACTTGTTACTTTTTCAGTTATAGCACGAGCCTTTGAATCTTGATATCACAGTGGCCTGCCACCCTGACTACCAAAGAATCCTCAGACTTCAGTGTCTGCTTTACCAACTGAAGTGTTCAGTTTGATATTTAGTGACCAGAAGGAAAGCAATAATTTCAAGTACATTGATTGGTTCTTGACTCCAGGCTCCACTGTAAAGGTATGTATACAATTATTAAATTGATTCTTATGATAGTCTAATGGAATCAGGAAGTGTTCTATCTTGATTCCTTGAGATCATGTGAAGTAACTTTTAACAAACTTTTGTTGTAAACTGGTCAGACTTCAACCTAAAGTCTATGAACTATCTGGTTTTCAGCAAATTGTTATTTTTTTCTAGCTATGGTGTGTGTGTGTGTGTATGTGTTTTAAGTTTTCAATATTTTAATGTTCATCAGATAGAAATGAATCAACTTTGAAACATATTCACTTACTTTTAATTTTGAATATCATGAAACTGAGTTGGTATTATTTTTGTAAAATATCTTTCCATTATTGTGGGATGTGTGTGATGATAACCATTGGCTGCTGTTCCTCTGACTCCTTGAATCTCATGGGTCTTAAATGCTTGCTAGGTAATAGCTAGTGTCTCTCTTCATATTCAATGAAAGATATATCATACAGTTTGGGCAGCATGATATTCACTTAATATATGTTTTAATATTCAAATTATATGAGCAGGGTACAGTAAAAAAAACACCCAAAGAGTATCTATCAATCTATTTGTCTATTGATCTATCATCTATCTGTCTCTATATTCTCTCACCTATATAACTTTCATATAGATATATATGGTTATGAAAATATGTTATTCCTTACAAATACTTGCATTTCAACAATTACTAGAAAAATGTTAAAGCCACTAAGTATAAGGAAATGAAATGCATGTGTCACTTTTATAGATGGCATGAGCCTTAGACTATTGATATCACAATGATTCTACAGCTGACCTACTACAGAGCCCTCAGACTTCAGTGGTCTTTCTACCAAAGGCAGTCACTAGTTTGGTGTTCAGGCATAGGAAGGCAAAATAAAATTACAAGTCCATTAAAAGATTCTCCCTTCTAGGCTGCCTGGAAAAGATATTTTTTATAACTAATTAGATTATCATGATAGACTAATCATATCAGGAAATGTTCTCTCTTCATTCCTACAGATAATATGAGCTCTCAATTCAGCAATGGTTTCTTGAATAAGTAGTCATTGTAGGAATATCCAATTCCAATCTTCTGTAGAAGCATTATTCTGTAAGGAGAGGTATGCTCTGAGCATACAGGAGAAAGGATGCTGTAAATCTTTTAAAAAAATCTGTCCAAGTTATGAGTGAGGACTATTTTATATGCAACCCATTTTTTTTTAACCACACAACTACAAAGATTTAAAAAAAATAGTCAGACTTTTTTGGTACACCCAAAATCTAATAACTTTTTGGTTTACTACAAATTGTTATAGTTTCTAACACATAGTGCCTTCTTTGGAATCTAAGTATTTGAATATCAATTCAGATAGATAGGAATGGCATTCCAGACATGTTCATTTGCTTTCAATTTTCCTTATCGTGAAATAGAGTTGGTATTATTTTTGTCATATCTTAACATTATTGTTTGAAGTGTGTGATGACAGCTGTTGGTGGCTGTATCTCTTTGACATTTGGATTCACAGGAATCCTTAATGCTTTCTAATTAAAAGATATGATGCCTCTGTAGATATTTTTTGAAAGATGTAACATGTTTTTGCCAAAATTATATTCCCTTAAAGAAAATATGTATCACAAATATCCCATTTGTATGAGCATGTCAAAGTAAAGAAACCACCAGAAGATTTGCCACTCCAGTATTACAGTGAAGAATTTCATTAGGGATGAGAGGAAACATGTTCAGAGTTAGGTGGAAGAGTTCTGAGTAGAGAGAAAAATAAACATTTGCTATGGCCAAGGCTAAGTAATAGAGAAAGAAGAATATCAGGATAGAAAAATGGGGATAACTTGAGTAAAAAGAAACTTTGCATTCATAAATATGGAGAGGGTTAGCATAGCACAGGAGATGGAGAGGTTTGGAGAGGTACAGAAATCTAGGTGGAGACTTTAAAATGTACAAGTATTTTTACTGCCCAGAATCCATGTTGTTATCCTTATACGAGCCACAGGCAAGAGGCAAAGGAAATGACCCCTTATTCTGGACAAGACCAACTTCACAAATATTTTTTGAAAGCTGGAGGGTTTGTTTGTTTGTTTGTTTGTTTGTTTGACAGAGATCTAGTTTATTATAACAGTTTTGACAGTTAAACTGAACATCAGGATCACACAAGCAGAAGTCTTTGGCTTGAGTTTTTTAGATTAATATCATTACACCTTCAGAAGAAAATATATACCAGCTGATCATTTCTAGTTTTCACCATTCAAGACAGGAGTGTTTAGAGAAGGGACAATCACTTTAAAAAGAAATTTCTGAAGGAAACAGACGTATAGGCCATTATAGGAAAGGACAGGGTGTTCACATGTATAAAATGCAGTCTAAAATTTTTACCTACGGTTTAACTTTTTAATTTCTTACTATCCTTTCCATTAGCATATCATTTATGTTAAAAGTTACAATTATATTTTAGTATCACATTTTTATTATTTTTGGATTTCATACATGTGTACCATATGTTAACTGTTATCATTATAGATGTTGCTATAATATTCCTCAGATCTTCACTTTCAACTTTATTTACTGGGTTTTAATATCATGAACTCTTTAAAATTTAGTATGAACATAGGTCTTATAACTTATCCACTAAATCTTGTTCTGTTAAGTGGAGACCTGTACCAAGAGAATCATAGTTTTCTGTATGGAAATCCTTGTTTAGGGAGACATGGGAGGAGTACATCGATCCTTGTTGTGCCAAGGCCCCGCAGAAATCACAAAGTACAACGAAAGGAAGAAAAGATACCTATCCTTATTTAATGATGCTTTGGTTGTGTCTAGTAACCTGTGAGTATATGCAACATGTGTTCCTTACTATGAGAGGCTACCCTTTAATTAAGCCTTTTTGTACAAAAATAACCTATGTCCTTTTACTTCTTAAAAAAAAAAAGATTATTATTACTTTTTTCAGCCTATCCCTAATTCAACCACAGGGATCAGCAGCTTCTAACTATTTCAACAGAATGTTCTATTTATATGACTATTTCAAATGGATCCATTACTCGGTGTCCAATAATTATGTTGTGGAACTACTTTTCATTATCTAGCCTATTTTCCAGGTTAGACACACATTTGTCCTTTCCACAGAGTGGCTACCTCTGAATGAAAACCAATGGTTGTGTGTACTCCTAGGCACCCTCAAAGCCTCTCTGGTTTTGTCTATTTTTTCTCATGTTGCTGAAGTAGCCATAGTTTTCAAATGTTCATTATCAAGTCGTCATTCTCACTGGGAGTAAATGACTCTGTGAGTACTAGGTTGTGTGCTCACGCCAAATCAACCTTCACTATACCACAGACAGACTGGAGAGACTATGTGAGTAATTTTATAATATTGTCTTCATCACTGTTGATGGCAGAATGCAATTTCTTATTCTACTGTGCAGTAGACCAAGGTTTCCTCAGAGAGGAAAGGCGAGTACCCAAGGGTTTTCCTCTGAAATCAGTCCTGATGACTCAAACCTGTGGTCAGAACACATGCCATTAATACTGGTCCTAATAATTTCCCTGCTAGAGAGGTAGAAATTGTAAGAAAAGAAACCACTAGATTCTTCAAGATTCTACTGTCAGATTATTTATGACGGTTGGTTCTTTTTGGCTCCCAGTACATTGAAGAATACCAACTGTGGTTCTGTCCTGGCCAATGGGAAGCTCCAAGAGTACTCCGAGGTAAGTTACAGGAAAATCTAAGGAAGGACTAGCTAGGTTCAGTGGTCTAAGCCTGAAGTCTCAATGTTTTCATTATTTAGTCTTAAATATAAGTACACATTAAAGCAAAATAACTAAACAGTTTTTATTCATTATATTCATAATTAATAATTTTAATAGAGCCTTCCGGCACATGATAACATGTCATCATGAAAGAGTCGTAGGTCTGACCAAAAAGAAATAACTGAAATTCTGTGTTTTCAATTCGAAAAACATAATTTTCCTAAAAAAAGAAAAAACAAAACTCTGCATGTATTATTTCTGAAGAAAATAACTGAAAAAAAATCATTTGAAAATCCTACTAGGAGAAGAAATCTTTCAGTGATTCCCAACACCCACATGATAGCTAATAGCCATCCATAACTCCAGTTTCAGGAGATCAAATTCCCTGGTCTGACCTGCTCATGTATCAGGCTTTCAACGGTACAAAGATATACATCAGAGCAAAACAGTCACAAACAGAAATAAGTCTAAAATTAAAACAAAAAATGTTCATAGAACAATTCACTGTCTTTAAGGACACTTCAGTCTCAAGCCTTTTTTTTCTTTTGTGAGTGTGAAGAATTTTCATAATCAGTAAGAAATCTGACAACTTTAAAAACTATTTTGTTCATTTCAAATTATGTAGATTCTGTTTCATAATGAAAATTGTAAATGTATACATATCTCTGAGTCCATGTGAAATACTCAGTTCACATCTCCCTATGACCAGTAATTCCCCCACTGAATGAGATATCATTATCAGATTATTGGATACTTACTGACTCAATCACCTGCTATTCCTTCTATTGCGTTTTTATATTTCTCACTAACTAAATTATTGCCAAGTAAATAATAGTAGTAAAATGATCAGAAGCATTTGGATAAGATGTAAAATTGTGAGATCATCAAGAGTTCTTGCAAAGTTGATCATTAAAAGCTAACAGAAACATGAATTCTAATGCATAAAGTGACCTTCAGACATGTGACAGTAACAATGTCTTTTGGAGATGAGAGAATATTGTTAGTCAAGATTTTCTCATGTATCATGAAAAGAATCTCTGGGGATATTCTTGATCATTTGAAGGAATCCAAAGCTGGTATGCTTTTGTTTTTCCTCAATATTTATTTTCAGGGTTTTAATAAACTAGACCCTCAACCCACTTATTGGATCTTATTTTCCTTCATGCAAATGAGTATTGCTATTGAGTTCAGGCAAGTAAGGAACTCTCAACCCTTACTATTTCAATTAAAGGAGTGCTGAAAATACAGGAATGCGCCAAAATCATCTGGTGTTTTCACTTTTTATAAGGTGGACACAATAGCAGTCCTCAGTCAGTGAAACGACAAGTGTAGACCTTCTAAAATTTATGGAGTGAAAATGTCAACTTGATAATATTTTAAGGTTTGGACGAGCTTTGTTCATCATGGATGTTTCAGAAATCCCAAGAACTTAAAGCTCTTGTTAGTTTCTCAGCATTATTTTGAATGTGTATTTCAAACCGCACCTCATGTCTAGATTTTTTCATATTGATCACTAGGAAGGATCTGGAGTCCTTTCATCTCCATATTGCTTTAAATCTTGCTCTCATTGTAACACTGACATTATATCTGTGTCAGAAACAAAGGCAAATCAAGACTTTAATCATATTGGTGATTCATCAGAAATGGAAAAATCCAAGGTTTCATCCTTCCTAGAAAACCATATCCATCACACAGCACATACTCTCTGACATTTCATTAGAGAAGAAATAACTTAAAACAGGGGAAAACACGTTAGGCACATGGATTTAATCCCAATTTTGTATTTGTAGTTTTGGCCCAGAGTCAGTTTGTTGGAACAGTCTAAAAATGGTGTGTGAAAGGAATTATTCTTACAGCTTGTGAGAAATCTTCACACACACACACACACACGCACACACACAAACACACAAAAGAAAATGTCTTGTTTCTGCAGTTTCCTTAATGACACTGGATTGTTATTTAAGAAAATGTGCTTGCATGCCCTCCCAAGCTATAGCAGATAGGTGAGAGTTTACGTCATCTGTTGTTGTTCATATGGCTCTATGGAGAAACTTGATTTGCCTATCCAGCTTTGTAACTGTACACATTCTTCTGGTGACTCTTCTTAGCCTTCAGATAATAAATTATCTGATGTGTTGAGAAAAGTTGTCTATTGCATACAACTTCATCCTGCCTCATTATTAGGCCACATTCTCCCAGTCCATGTCCCCACCTAGAGTACTAAAAAACTGCTGTGTGTCCAGAAGTGCTCATGTATTTTCTAGAGCATAAAGCATCAACCTGACCATTATCAAGGAGAACAGAAATGGGAGGAAGCAGAGGCCATTCCACTTCACTGATTCCAAGAAACTCTGTCTTCATACTGTCAATAGAAATGGACTCTATAAATGTTGCTGTCATCATGAGAGAAAAATAACTGGACAGAGAAGTGCTTGACATGGCTAATAGAATTACTTACAGAGTTCGTGCTCCGAACCATATGAAGATATAAATGCAGTAGGAATTATTTAAATTGATTGATATAAAGCTAAACAAGTAAACTAAATTTCTTATGATGTAAAAATCTTATTGATATCAAGACGATAACAGGCAGGTCTTAATATTGTCAGAGTAGAACACAGAACTTTCTGCCAAACAACGTGCTCCAGTAGCTATAAATAAAGTGATAAATTGGAAATTATCTCCTCGATTTTAGAGTTCTCAGCTTATACATCCTTTTTATGATAATATCCTTGTATATCTCCTAATATTTAGGGTATAGATTCTACATTGTCCAGAAGAAAAATGAGAAACAAAACACAGCAGTGCATGCTAAATCCCATTGGAAGGTTTGCTCACACTCATTATTACTGAAATCAATTCATATTCTTATTTTCTTCTTATAGGCCACGAGTGTCCACATGATATTATACTGATGAATCTTCAAAATAACTTAAGTAGGTTGAACTCAAGAGTGTTTCCTGATTTTCCTGCCTTACCTGGGCTGCTTGTGAATGACATATATTTGGATTCACAGGGCAATTCATCTTAAAGCCCACCTTAACGTACTCAGCTACAAGCCAGCAGCAAAGTGGGTCCTCCACCTTTCTTCAAGTACCATCTCAGTTCCCATCTCAATTTAGCATAAATTATCGATGCATGTTGTCATTTTCTTGCTTGAGGGAGGGGCACTGTAGAAAACAAAACAATATGGTCCAGGTCCAGCTTGAGATCTCTATATTGTTATATGAACCTTGGTTATAGGGAGAACATTACATTTGATATAGATAGTCAACATAGGCTGGTATGCTCAGACACTATATGCATCTGAGTGTGTGTGCACACATCGTTTCTCCCATTAGAATATGATTTCATTTAGTTTCATGATCAAAGCAGAAAAGGACCTAAAAACTGCATTTAAGCTATTGTATCGGAAGAGATACAGAAAAGTTATATTTATGGAATTGAAGATAATCTGTTTCAGACTAAAGTAGAAATAACAATACTCTCTTAGGTCAAACTCTAGTCTTCTTCTTTTTTTATCAGCTATTTTCTTCACTTACATTTCAAATGTTAACCCCTTTGAAATCACCCTATTCCATCCCTCTCCCCCTGCTATATGAGAGTGTCCCCCCACACACTCACCCACTACCACTTCCCTATACTGGCATTCTCTTAGCACTGGGGCATGAAGCCTTCACAGGAACAGGAGCCTCTCCTCTCACTGATGTCCTACAAATCTGTCCTCTGCTACAAATGCAGCTGGAGCCATGAGTTACTCCATTTGTATTCTTTGGTGGTTTAGTACCTGGGAGCTCTGGGGGCTCTGGTTGGCTTATTTTGTTGTTCTTCCTATAGGGTTGCAAACCCCTTCAGCTCCTTCAGTCATTTCTCTAACTTCTCCACTGAGGACTCTTTGCTCAGTCCAATGGTTGGTTGCTAGCATTTGCCTTGGTATTAGGCTCTGGCAGAGCCTTTCAGGAGACAGCTATATCAGGCTCCTATCAGCAAGAACTTCTTGGCATCCACAATAGTGTTTGAGTTTGGTAACTTTACATGGGATGGATCCCCAGGTGTAGACTCTGGATGGCTTTTCCTTCAGTCTCTGCTTCACACTTTGTTTCTGTATCTCCTACAATGGTTATTTGGTTCCTTCTTAAGAATGGACCAAATTATCTATCCACACTTTGGACTTTCTTCTTCTTGAGCTTCATGTTGTCTGTGAATTTTATCTTGAATATTCCAAACTTTTGGTCTAATATCAACTTATTAGTGAGTGTAAATCATGTGTGTTTTTTTGTTATTGGGTTACCTTACTCAGTATGATATTTTCTAGTTCCATCCATTTGCCTAAGAATTGCATGAGGTGATTTTTGTAATAGCTGAGTAGTACTCCATGTAACACATTTTCTGTATCCTTTCCTCTGTTGAAGGACATCTGGGTTATTTACAGCTTCTTCTGGCTATTATAAATAAGGCTGCTATGAACATAGTGGAGCACGTGTCCTTGTTATATGTTGGAGCATCTTTCGGGCATATTTCCAGGAGTTGTATAACTGGGTCCTCAGTTTCTGAGGAACAGCCAGACTGATTTCCAGAGTGGTTGCACCAGTTTGCAATACTACCCTCAAAGTAGGAGTATTCCCCTTCCTCAACATCCTCCCCACCATCTGCTGTCACCTGAGTTTTTGATCTTAGCCATTCTAATACATGTGAAGTAGAATCTCAGTGTTATTTTAATTTGCATTTCCCTGATTACTAAGGATGTTCAACATTTCTTTAGGTACTTTTCAGCCACTCAGTATTCCGCAGTTGAAAATTCGTTGTTTAGCTCTGTAACACATTTTTTTATTGGACATTTTTAATAGGGTTATTTGGTTTTCTCTGAGTCCAACTTCTTGAGTTCTTTGTATATATTGGATATTAGCACTCTATTGGATGTAGGGTTGGTCAAGATCTTTTCCCATTCTGTTGGTTGTCATTTTGTCCTATTTACAGTGTCCTTTGCCTTACAGAAGCTTTGGAATTTTATTAGTTCCAAATTTTCAGTTCTTGATCTTAGAGCATAAGCCATTGGTGTTCTGTTCAGGAATTTTCCCCTGTGCCCTTGAGCCCAAGGGTCTTCCCCACTTTCTTTTCTATTAGTTTCAGTGTATGTGATTTTATGTGGAGGTCCTTGATTCACTTGGATTTGAGTTTGTACAAGGAGATAAGATTGGCTAGATTTGCATTTTCCTACATGCTGTGACAGCCAGTTGAATTAGCACCATTTGTTGGATATGCTGTCTGTATTCCACTGAATGATCTTAGCTCTTTTGTCAAAGATCAAGTGAGCAGAGGTGTGTGAGCTCATTTCTGGGTCTTCAATTCTGTTCCATTGATCTACCTTCTTGTCTCTGTACCAATCACCATGCAGTTTTTATCACTATTGCTCTCTAATATGGCTTGAGGTCAGTGATTCCCCTAGAAGTTGTTTTGTTGTTGAGAATAGTTTTTGCTCTCTTAGGTTATTTGTTATTCCAGATGAATTTGCAAATTGCTCTTTTTAAGGCTATGAAGAATTGAGTTAGAGCTTTGATGGGGATTGCATTGAATCTGTAGATTGCAAGTCTCTTCAGAGACTTGAATTTTTTTGTCATACAGAACAAGAATGAAATTATACTATTATTTGAAAAAATAATGGAGTTATTGTTAGAGTTACACTAAGATATTTTATATTTTTTGTGACTAATGTGAAGGGTGTTGTTTCCCCTAATTTCTTTCTCAGTCTGTTTATCCTTTGAGTAGAGAAAGGCCAATCATTTATTTGAATTAATTTTATATGCAGCCAGTTTGCTGAAGTTGTTTATCAGGTTGCAGAGTTCACTGGTAGAATTTTTGTGGTCACTTAAGTATACTATCTTATCATCTACAAATGGGTATTTGAGCTCACTGACTCAGTGTTTTGTCAATTGTGATTTAGACTATCCTTAGACTAACCCAGAGAGAAAAATTGCTGTGAAATGATAAAAATAAAAAACCCTCCTGGGTACTGGAGTCAGCAATCAAGACTGAATTCTGATATAATCAGTATAGAATTGTAAAATTCTACTTATTTTCAAGGTGATTTCCCTATCAAAACAAAGGCAATATATTTAGGATTATTTTTTCAGATATGGTTATTATGACACCTGGTTATTTTGGTTAAATATACCCTTGGTCTCTTTATGCTGGTTTGGATTGGTTTAGGGAAATTATATAGTACACTTTTCATTTATACCTGCCTTTCAAATACTAAATAAAATACCAAAACTTCTACAGTATTGGGATCAAATTGTTGTTTTTACTCTCAGTATTTGAGTTTCTGATTAATTTTTAATTGACCAGTTGCTCTTGCACTTGTAAGGTATATATTTTAGTACAGCCTGAGGAAAACAAATGTTCCTTGTATTTTATAGGATTAAATATCAGAATGAAAAGATAGGGTTCCAAAGAATCTGCCACTGGACATCCATAACTATCCAGTTTCCTCCAAATAGGCATTATTTAAATACCTGCAACCATAATAAACCCGAGGATCAAGCTGTTACCACTGCATCTGCAGTGAGCTGTCAGAGACGTGTGAATGTTACTGCTCAGATGGGTTTGCCTATCTCTTGCTTTTTGGTCAGCCATAGGAACTTTCAGTAGGATAGTCCCCACATTCAGATGTCATCTTCCCTCCTTATTTGTGCCTTTCTCTAAGCATCCTTACAGATATTCACAGCTATGAATATGTCAGAGGCAACCAAAGTTACTCAAGAGGACAGTATGTTTCACATACTGGCCATCCCAATGTGAAAACTGGAAATCATCCTATTAATAAAACATTGATGGTTTACTGTTTAACAATGCTATGTGTTTCCATACACAGAACACACATGGACTGTTTTAACTATCTTCATTCATTCTATTTCCAGGCAACCTGATACCTTCCACTGGGTTCTCTGGGTAGCATGTAGTACAAAGATATTGATACATAATTTTAAAAATTTCCCATAATTCTATAGTGAGAAGTGATTTGGAGAAAATATTCTAGGCAATACTTTAGCTGTATATTCTTACTTCTTTTGAATTCTGATTATACAATCAGCTGATCTATAAAACATTTATCCCCATTTTTCTTTGTACTTAGAAGCAATGTAAAAGTAAGTTTTATTTTGTAAGTAACATTACTTGTTAGACAATCAACAGTAAAATTCTCCTTTTTCTTGGTATAGTATTTCATTGAAGATGCCACAACCATACTTCCGCTTGCTCAACCATCTTATCTGTGAGATATTAAATATTAAAACATCTTCCATGATTCACCTAGACACCAACTTCTTATCACTCCACCTAGCCACTCATGTGCTATGGGATCCGACTTGCAGGAACTCATTATTTGGGAATGACCTCTCGGAAAAGGTAAGGGGATCTGATTTTTCCTTTTGGGACTTAGAGATGTAGAGAGAGCACAGTCCTTCAAAGTCACGAGAGAGGAGCATGGCTACAGGAAGGAAGGACAACCAAACAGGAATCAGAGATCTGGTGACTCTCATTTTAGGCAGCAAACATGAAGCACACTGAGTACACAGCAAATGGCACGTGCCTTCTGTAACTGTAAATCTAACCAATGACATACTTCCTCCATGAAAGCCAAGCCACTTAAACCACCCAACAGGGCTCACAAAGATTGTATCATATATTATGATGCCTGAAATTAGATAGGCATCCCATTCAAGCAATCACAATGAGACTCCACCTCTTCCCCACACCCTCAAAAAATCACCAATTCAAGAAACCTTTGAACTCATTAACTTGATCCACTCACAGGTATTCTGGCAGCTTATCAGTTCTGAAATGTTACTTTGCTTTACTAGCAAAGTAACATTCTTTGGAATATGTATGAAATTTTCACTATGTTATGTAAGTTGCAAAAGAGTCTCCATTTTAGATAGAGACTTCATTTCACAGGTTCATATCTGCTTGTAGTAACTGCTATTTTCTTCATCATTTCAGATTTCATTCTTTTATTGATTTCAATTTTGTAAAGTATTTGAAATGAAAGAGGACCTTGTTTTTGACTTTTGGTGTTACAAGTGTCTTTTATACAAATCACAATTGACAACAATGTAGAAGATTTAACAGATGATGACAGTACAATTTGTAAGAATATTCAAAAGAGGTTTAATGACCTCAAGATGTCACTAACTACTGTTGTTAAGTCATCTGTTATGAAAAGGCCATAGGTGGCCAGAGTGGGAAAACTTTAAATTCTAATACTGAAGAATTATAGATTTCATCTGCTCCTTCTCAGGAAGAATATCCTACATGTAAGAGAAGTTTTAATTAGTCATCAAATGAATGGAAGAATGATATCATTCCCTGATTTCACAAATTTGTAAAGATCAGAGCAGGATTTTGGCATATCATATTAGAATATGGGAAACGTTTTTTTAAACAACACTTTAATTAAATTATATGCGAATATATGTATATATACATATGTATACATACAGACACTCACACATATACATACTTACATGTATGTAAGACAGAGGGACTCTTTATTTAACCCCTGCAAGACTTTCAGAATATTACCTGCTATATTTCTCACTTTTCTTCCTATGGCCCATAAGTCATAAAATATATCTTGGATATGAAGTTGTTTTTAAAAAAAAATCACTTAGACAATTATTTGATTTTAAAATCCATTAAATATACTGTAAGACTGAACCATGTACCAACAAGCTTTGCTATCCTTGTGTAAAACACGAATGTATGTTTAATTTACTTTGAGAGATAATCTTGTCAGATGCTTAGCATTTGCTATAAATACTAAGCTGCACAGGATGCATTACAACACATATGTGAAGAATAATAAAGATGCTAAGAAAAACATACCTGATTTAACACTTAACACCATTCAAAATAAGTTTTACCATTAACTCAAGTAATTTTCTGTGTCGAGTTCAGAAAATACACCGAAAATGTAGTCTTATCTGAAGTGGGGTGAATCTATCATCTGAGAATGTTGGTCTAATGAAGACATTTTATGTTTCATTTAGGATGGGACAATGGAAAAACTTCAACATATACGGTTCCACAAAGGAACTATTGGTTACAAATAGCTTCACTTACTATACTTATTTTATGTTGTGGATTATGCATATCTATGTATTACAATAAATGTTATTAAATTATGTTATTGCTTAGACTCCAATGTGCCTGATTCATGATCCTCTATAATCTTTGGAAAATGGCATTTCAGTTGTCTCCTCTACCTCTGTTACTCAGGCACCTGTGTTCATGTGACAGATCCACTAGAATCAATTATTATTTTTTTCCCAAACTACAATCAAAATGGCATTCTAAGTACTGCTCAAGAAATGAACGTTGGGGGTTCATCTGACCAAATTCTCCTAGATTATCAACATAAACAGCCCCCCATTGCTAAGAATCAACTATGTAGTAATAATACATATTTAATTATTATAAATTAGACTTGCTGTGCATTATAGCAACAATTTTTTTAAAAAAGAATTTATGTTCCTATTTTTGTGAAAAGGTACTCTAGAAAATTATTTTCATTAAGAAAATTAGCTCATTATTTGAGGGCTCAGGGTATCAAAATACAACAGTTCTGATGTCAGGAGTTTGGAGCTAGTGAAGTCATTCAACTAGTTGAGAAGCAGAGGATGATGAATGTTCACATTCAGTGAGCTACTTCTTTTATACATACCAGGAACCATGCCTAAGGAATAGCACAGCCCAGGTATAGTGTTACTTTGCCCACATCAGTTATTAAGCATAGAAACTAATGACATTAAATATTCCCTCAGAGTTGTGCCCAGAATCCCTTGTCATAAATAGTTTTAAATAAAATTTCACTGACGATCAGTATTAATCCTTACACATGATAAAATTAGAGGTGAATCACAGTTTTAAGAATATAGGAAATGGTATGAAATGAAAAGTCAATGTCTAAAGCAATTGAGATACATACAAGCTTTGTGACATGAATTGGGTCATCAAAACTTACATCAAAAAACAAACAAAACTAGGTGTTGTAGCACACTCACCTATAAGCTAGAAGCTGCTACCTGGAGATGGAATTTGCAGATTGGAAGGAACATGTTGTTCTGTAGTGACCAAAAAAGATCCTGTGTCAAAAAGAGATGGGAAAAATATCAATACTTGACTCTGTCCTCTAACATAAATAAGCTCAAAGCTCTAAATATATTGACAGTGATCTGCTTAACTTAGATGCACACATACACACACACACACACACACACACACACACAGAGAGAGAGAGAGAGAGAGAGAGAGAGAGAGAGAGACAGAGAGAGAGAGATCATAAACATTTGCACTTGCATCACATATTCTCAGAACCCAACATAGGTATACAGTATATTTGATGTAGTGTCTCTCTTCATAAACTGAGACTTTTATCTCAATGTCAAGCATTATTTATTCATGGTTTGTGTTCCTAGAAAGGGTCTGTGATTCAAATTTTAGATATAAAAATCGTAGAAAAAATTCCTATTGAAGAAATTCATAAATATCATATTAATTATTTCTAGAACCCTCCTGCACTCCCATTAACACACATTCTAAATATTTCATTTATCACTATTATTATTTTAAATTTTTATTGAAAATTGAATTATAGCACTGTGACCTCCTTTTCCTCCATTTAGTCTGTTGCATGCACTCTACTCTCAAACTCATTTTTTCAATATTGATATATGTGTGTGTGTGTGTGTGTGTATTTACTTGTTTATGATTTTATCGATAAAAATAGAAGCACAATGTGATTCTACCTTTTTGTGTTTATGTATATGCTTTACAAGTTGAACAGTCTATATTGGACAATCCATTAGACTATCACTTGTAGAAAAGGCTAATATTCTGCCTGCCATCTAAGTTGCCTGTAAAATTTTGACACATGAATTATGACCATTGCATTAACATTGCATTGATATTGCCATCATTGTAGTTTAGCATCTGTTTTCTGAGATTTCAAAACACCCTTTCAAGTTTGCTGCCACTTAGTCTTTTTTTTTTTTATTGGATGTTTTATTTACATTTCATATGTTGTCCCCTTAGTCTTTTTAACCCCACTTCTGCAATGATCTCTGAGGTATACATGCCGGGGCTATTATGTACACGTATTCTTTGGTGCTGGGTTTTTCTCCAATCCACAGATGTCTTCATTGTGTCCAGTTTAGGTTTTCTATGATGGTCTTGATTTGCTGTACAAAGAGGCTGCTTTGATGAGAATTGATGGATTCACTTATATGTGGGAATAAGAATGAAATGTTGCTGTAAGGAATTGAGCTGATACAGTAAACTAGTCTGATAAATGTTTATGTCCATGACCTCACTAGCTTCATAAATCTGACTCCATTTATACTGCCAGCCATGATTTCTTTCAATTTCTTTGAGATTAATCCTTCCAATTGTTAAAATATTTCAAATTACTTTTCCCAAAATACCGATGTTTGATGTAGCCCTTGGCTTTTCTCAGCGATGAGGGGTTGAGTGTCTGTTGTCAAATAAATCTTACAGGGTTATCTCTGAATACAACTGATTCTAGCAGGATCTGACTTAGAAACCTCTACCTGGAAGTTGAGTTTCTCTGGTACATAAAACCATAGGCAAGATGACATGGTAGGGAAGTAGTTCATAGTTGTACCTACCCTCCTGCAACACTTATGAAGTATGTCAATAACCAGTACAGGAAGCTATCAGAATAGGTGCAGGAAGTGACACTTACAAGTCAGTAATATCCAAGAGCTCTTTGATTAGACTGAAGTTTATTTACTTTACCACAGAATTGAACATAGTTCTGGGTCTTTGATTTGGTTTTTCAGAAAAAAATATGTTATTATAACGAGGCCTCTAAAATTCAAAAACGTATGCCTTGTTATTTGTCTTTAGGATTATCCCATGAAGGACACTTGACTTGACGAAGTCATACATTTTCACTCCTCTCTGACAAGAGAAATTGATTTCCCTAGTATATTATAAAGTAAATGAAATATAAATACAGTAAAAAGTTCCTTCCTTTTTGGCTACTTTCATTTTCGACTTTCCAAGTCTTCAATTCACCTTAATCAACTATAGTCTGAAATGTTGAATGTTGAAATACCTAGTAATAGAAGTTGCATACCTATTAGATGGCATGCCATACTGATTTATGTGAAGACATTTTTTACCAGTACCTCCCTTATCTCTACCATTCCTTGTGATCATCTCCTGATCATTGCTTCTCAGATATACTGGGATTTCCACTGCATCTCAGGCTGTACCCACATCAAAATCTACCATTGGCCTTTCTTCAGATAGTCTATCCTGGCAAGACATGTGTTTCCTATATTCTTTGTCTGAGATGGAATCTGTGTGCCTTTCCCTAAGTCTATGAATTAAAGCAAGTTAGGACCTGTCTTTTTAAAATACATGAGTCACTTACAAAGTTGACCCTCTCTAAAATATTGTCCCAAATTTTCAAAAGTATCTTTAAAAGTTAATACCTTTCAATTAATGCATATTATATTGGAAGAACTGAAAAAGCTGAAGGGGTTTGCAACCCCATAGGAAGAAGAATGTCAACTAACTGGACCAACCTGAGCTTCCAAAAGCTAAACCACCTATGGAAGTGTATACATAGAGGGAGCCATGTCACTGAATTCATATGTAGGAGAGGGCAGGCCCTTGGTCCTGGGAAGACCAGATGCCCAAACATAGCAAGATGCTAGAGCAGTGAGGCAGGAATAGGTGAATGGGTAGAGATTGTACACTCTTAGAGGCAAAGGGGAGGGAGAGACTGGTGATGGGATGGGGGTTGCTGTAGAGTGGTAACTTGGAAGGTGCATCTCATTTGCAATGTAAATGAATAAAATGATTAATTAATAAGTAAATAATTTTTAAAAATCACAATTAGTTAAAGTATTTCTTACCTTATAAAGAAAAAAATTCACAGTGACAACCAGATCTAAACAAAACAAAAGTTTAAAATTTAAAAGTTCAGCATCAGATATTGGATACTATTTTCTGTGTTCCAAACTGCACCATTTCCCCAGATCTGCTAGTAGAACCATATACATTTTATTTTGCTGGTTCAGGCTAGCTATACTCCATGACTGCTGCAGATCCCATGGTACAGGTATCACCAAAATGATAGAATTTCTGTACCAAATGGACAGCACCACACAAATAGCCTGTGTTGGGCTCTCACCAGGAACACTATCACATATGGTGTCAATTATTAATTTTTTCCATGGACTATTCAACATTTGGGCTTGTACAGAGACTGAGGCTGCACCCCTTTATTACCCTTGCCTACCTCATGATAATTTTCAAGACTCAGATTCTCCCAAACATCCCTTCACGATTTTAAAACCAGGACCAAATATATAAGTCATAAACCTATGAGCTTCTCAAAATTCTTGTATACTCTCATATCTAGTCCAGAAAACTTAGTATTTGAATCAGTGAGTATATATTCTATTTTACTAAGTTGTGCCATCAGTTTTTACTAAATTTCATAGTTACTAGAGTCACAGATTGCCTCTTTATTCCTAGAGTCATCTTTTATCTTTTACTCATGAAAATTGCTTTGAAATCCACTTTTGAGATGGATCCCAATTTAAGCCTGTCATTGGACCTCCTTTTTCACATGCTCTTCTGCACTTTTGTCCCTGCAAGTCTTTCAGACAGGAACAATCCTGGGTCAGAGCTTTTGAGTGTGAGAAGGCAACATTATCCTTCCACTTGATGTCCTGGCCATCCACTATACAAGTTCACCCTCTCCACTGCAGTTCACTTCATCCAAGGTCATTGCTTTTGAATTCTAACTGCCCTAAACTGCATGCTATCTGTAGGAGGAGCTAAGGTGGGAGGAGTAAGGAGTGGAAGAGGAGGAGTTGGGAGAGGAAGTGAAAAAAGGAAGAGGAGGAGCTAGAGAGGGCAGAGATTTAGGAGGATGGAGAACGACACAGGTATGAAGAGCACTTGTGGGGAACAACTTATAAACTTATAATTAGGTTTGCTATTTGGGGTACAGCTCTCTTTGTATGGGCATCTTATTATTAATCATTATCAAACATATAAAGCCTTTGATTAATCTATAAAAATTAGAGTCTCATTCTCTTACTGGGCCCTCATGGATGGCAGAATGGTCTGGGCAATGCCATGCCTTGCAGAGACAGTGTGGAAGATTGTCAGAGCCATCTCTCACACTGCCATCTAGTGGGTGGCAGGGCTGGTGTTTCTGGCAGGCCGGTTCTAGCTGCAGAGTGCACGTGGTCTGAGGCCAAGAAACATGCAGGCTAGGCTAGGCAGAGCCTCTGCAGTTTAGATACTTGGCTTGGCCGGAAGCCGGATTGAAATACATACTATAACAGCTGTCCCTTAAAGTTTTACTTTCTCCTTTATCCTTCTGGTAACCTCATCAGACCTGCAGATATTGACTTTAGAGACCAGTGGATTTTGAACAATACAGACATGCTGATCTGAAACCATACAGATTCAGGATATCCATCAGAGGCCTACCACACCAGGGCCATTCAGGTTAAAACCTTCCTAATACATACTACAACAGGAACATCAATAGAACAAGACTACCCAGATGGCTAAAGGATCTCAAAAGAACCAAATCAACAAAAGTCAGGGCAATATGACACATCCAAAGTAAAGTTACCCCACTACAGTAATCCCTGGATATCCTAACACAAGTAAACACACATAAAATAAATGACCAAAAATCCAATATTATAAAGAGGATAGAGGTTTTGAAGTAGTAAAGGAATACATCCATTAAAGAAAAAACAAGAATGAAGTAGTTAGAAGGACTGAAGTAGTTCAAGGGGTTTGCAACACTGTAGCAAGAACAATGTCAACTTACAGGAATATCCAGAGCTCCCAGTGACCAAACCACGAACCAATGTGAACATATGGAGGTACCCATGTACCCAGCTGCAAATGTAGCAGAGTTTCACCTTATCTGGCATCAGTGAGAGTGGATGCCCTGGGTACTGTGGATGCTCGATGCCCAACCTAGAGGAATGCTAGGGCTGTAATGTTGGAGTGGAGGGGCAAGCTCAGAGACAGCAGGGGTAGAAGC
>NW_021616574.1:0-1534 GCF_004785775.1 Grammomys surdaster
ACCACGGAGGTCCCGACTTCAGTCCATTGGTTGACTGTAAGTTTCTGTGTCTGTCTCAGTCAGCCTCAGAATGGACTGCCAAGTCTGTGTTATGAGGGATTATCCTGGGGACAAAGGACTAGAGGACAAGATTTCACATTGAGACCTGATAGTGTCCTTGCCTTTTAGTAGACTTTTGAAAGACCTCCTGACCCCATAAAAGGCAGGAGAAAGTTGCTAGTGACCTTTACAAGTGTGAGAATGCCCCTAGGTAGCCTGAAGTGAGTGGGTGGAGCTGAAACTCACCTCTTCTAAGGCAAGCAGGGAGACCCTGCAGCACACTCAACCCTGACATTTCCACCTGTCAGGCCAAGACTCTACTAAACCTTCCAGTTTCTCTCCTAACAGGGATCATCACGCCACACGGCATGTCCAGGCTTGGCTGCAATATTCCTGAAACTAAAATTTCCTATGTTTCCCTATGGCTCTACACAGGCACCATTCATGGCAACCATATGGGGGAGAACTCTCGGAATTTTTCCCTATGACCGCCACACTCCACACCCAGCCCTGGAGTATGACCATTACAATGTGGGTTGTTCTTGAAGTATCTCTATCCACTGTCTTGTTCCTTGGCTACTGGCATAACCATGTCCTCAGGAAGCCCTTGCTGTATTGAATGACTGAACAGGCTGGACCCACGATGTGCCAAACTTGCAGATGTGTCAAGAAGAGGAGCAAGGAAGATGCCTCTAGGAAACCCAGCTCCAGTAGGAACACATGCCAGATGAGGGGACAACAAACCCAGTTAAGGCACAGCACTGCATATTAGCTTTCAACAGAAAGTCCCTTGCAGCTAGCTCCAAGCACAAGGTGGGCAAAACTAGCCGAATATCAATATAGGGTCAGCTTTGGCTGGAGAAGAGAGGCAGGGATTCTAATGCACCAGGCAGAGGTTCCTGGAGAAGATCATCCTACAGTGTGAGATGCATCAGAAGGAGAGGAACCTCAACTGCGGGTGCTCCCTCCACAGGGAGTGCTCCCTCCACATGTACTCAACCTTATAGGAAGGGCAGCCTCTATGTGGAATCCAGAGAAGCATGGGAATGTCTGGGTGAGGAATGTGCCTACCTTCTGCCAGAGTGCAGTGCCGGCTGACGGGAGCATGAGTTCCTGAGCGTGGTGCTCCCTGAGCGTGGTGCTCTAACGTACAGGAATGGAAATAACCTCCAGGCTGGGGTGTTTAAGGAACAGACCTTGTTCTTGGACCTTCCCCTCTGCTTCCGGCACCATGAGACAAGTGGCCTTCCTCTGTCCAGCCCTTCCACATGCTGCTTCTGCTTTGCCATAGAACTAAATGCATCAGAGCCAACAAACCACAGGTTGCTGTCTCATGTTCCCCAGTGCTAGGACTGCAGGTATGCACTGCTGTAACTAGCTAGTATTTCTTGGAAGACAGATGATGGTGACAGGTTCCCTAAGCTGTTATCTTTAGATTTCCTCCTCCTCTTCCTCCTTCTCCTCCTCCTCCCCCTCTTCCTCCTCCTCCTCCTCC
>NW_021616574.1:1634-3483 GCF_004785775.1 Grammomys surdaster
TGTGTGTGTGTGTGTGTGTGTGTGTGTGTATAACTCACATGTGTGCAAGTACCTGCTGAAGCAAAACATGGTATCAGCTCATCAGATGCACTGGGGATAGAGTCACAGTGATTCCCAGCCAAATCCAGGTCTTCTGAAAGAACAGCAAGTGCTTCTAACCTCTGAGCCATCTCTCCAACCCTGTTCCTCAATTTTAAAGGGCAAGTGGTCTTAACCTGAGCCATCCCTGCAGCCCTGTTTCTTCCATATTTAAACTGCAAGTGCTCTTAAACTCAGACACAGCTCTCCAGCCTCCTGTCCTCCATTTTAAAATTGCTTTTCACCTCTGAGCCACCTCTCCAGTTCTACGTCTTCCATCTTTAAAGAGCAAGTGCTCCTGACCTCTGAGTTACCCCTCCAGCCCCATTTCCTCCATTTTTAAAGGAGAAGTACTCCTAAAGTCTGGGTCGTCTCTCCAACTCTACTTCTTCATCTTTAAAGGGCAATTGCTCTTCACCTCTGAGTCATCTCACCTGCCCTATGTCCTCCATTTTGAAGGGCAAATGCTATTGAGCTCTGAGCTACATATCCGACAACCCTCCTTCATCAGTCTTTAAAGGGCAAGTGATCTTAAACTCAGAGCTGTCTCTCCAACCTACTTCCTCTGTCTTTCAAGGGCAGGTGCCCTTAACCTCTGACCCATCTCTTCACCCTATGTCCTCCATCTTTAAAGGGCAATTTAGGCATTAGTGATCATGATTGACAGGTGTTGAAATTTAGTCTAGGCTCCGCCCCACAGTTACCTGGCAACAGCCAAGTGCACCTGACTCACTATAAAAGGGGCTGCTTGCCCCCACTCCTCTCTCTCTTGCTTTCTTGTTCTTGCTCTGTCCCCTTGTTCCTGCTCTCCCTCTCACCTCATTCCCGCCCTAACAAGATATCACCTCCACTGTCTTTTTCACGCAGAGCTTCTGCTGAAAGATCCATTGACTGTCTCCAGGTGAGGAGCCCCCCCCTCCTTGAATAGGAAGTCACTTCTCTCTCCTCTTTCAAAAAAATTAAACCATGTTTTAGGGTGACAAGAGTCTTAAATGTCCTATTTGCATTTTAAACATGATAACCTAAATATGAAACAAACAAAATCATTCGGTGTTGTTTCAGTGAGATTCTGCAATGGAGAGGGCTAAAGTGAGAAAAATAGACAGGCTTTATTATAAGGAGAGAAACAGAGGGAATGCTTTGGAAATTTAAAAGAAAACCATGGACTTCCTGGAAGGGAGAGCGCAGCCTCGACTGCCTGCCCACCCCCATCCCAATTAGGTATGAGGACTCAGAAGCCCCACCCCCACAGAGGTAGGAAAATACCTTCAATCTACACCCTGAAACAGCAAACCAAAAGATAAACAAATGTAAAGATAAACAAGCATGCCCATCAGGCAGCTACAAGCAGAGAGCAGAGTCCAGACGACACAGAAGAAGAGATGTCCATGCAGGAAACAGAACTGGGCAGATACCCCACCCGTGGCAGAGCTCAGACGAAGAGCCTAGCAGATATGGAGGAGGAGATGTCACGCCAGAGACAGAACCCAGCATATACAGTGTGGGTGGACAAGTGAAGGAGGAGGAGACACCAGGCAGTGCAGGGGCTAGAAGGTAAATAGGCTTAGCAGACACAAAGAAACAGGAACCCTGCAGAGTCCAAGGAGCTAGCTGTTCCACACCAGTGGGGGGGGGGGGGGGCATCCCTGCCTGGGGAGCTGTCTCACCTGTCAACATGAGAACAAGAGAGACACTAAAACCCTGGAAGAACGTATGCATAGCATGGAATTGGGTGAGGCCCACAGACTGGAGCAGCAGACCCCACCACACA
>NW_021616575.1:0-1207 GCF_004785775.1 Grammomys surdaster
TAGGTGCTTAGAGTTGGGGGCCCGAGGCTAGGGCCTGGTTCTTAAGGGGGAAGATTTGGGTGGAATATTTATCCCTCCTTTTGATATGTCCTTGTCCTCAGCTCTGGGTGCTAGGTGGCTTGCAGATCAGATTGGGGAAGTGGGCTCTCAACCCCTCTGGGCTTCTGAGGTGGTCGGATGACTGGATGAACTTGTTTGGCAGCATCCATTAGAAGTTATCTTGAGGGGTACCTGTGTACCCTGGTAAGTTGACCCTGGTTTTCAGAGGGATTGTGCAGGGCTTTTTTTCATATCCCACCTCACTCCATGCTCAGGCCATAGAAACTGAAGGCCTCAGGGACATATAGAGCAGCCCACTTATTTCCCTGTGTCCATGCAGAGCCTCCTGCAGTTAGGTGGGAAGCCACTCGTGGTCCCTGTGCCCAATTGGGCTTTTAGATCTAACTCTGTAGATCCAGCTGTCCTTTAAATCACATTTATATGTCTACCTATGTTGTGTATGTGTTGTTTTTAAGGTTCCTTTCTATCGGTTTAAATAGTTTATCCACTCCTGTCCACTCATCAGTTCAATGTGTCAGTTCCTGTATAACCTCAGCCACAAAGAGCTGTAAACCACTGTTTGGGTCCAGTGTATTGAACATAGGTGCAGGCAGTACTCTTACATGTTTAGCTACCTGTACACCTTCTTGGCGATGTTCTTATTTGTGATAAGAAGCATCAGCTATTTTAAAAAGATATTTTGCAATAAATTGTTAACAAGTCTAGACTCAAAAATCTATGATTCACTAAAATCTTCACTATTATTCTGGCACCCAGATTAGATATATCTTGATTTAGGATCACATGTTACCGGAATTAAGCTAAATACTTACAATGTAGAAGCATTATGAAATTCACCATGAACCTTTGGAATATTTTATGACACTTAGGAAGAAGCCAAAATTGTAAATGCCTCTTCCAACAGATGCAAAAAACTATTCTCCTACCTTTTAATTATCAAGATGATCACCCTGGGGAAAACAGGGCATTTAAGTATCAGTATTGCAGGGCTTAGAAACCATCTTTTCATCAGAAACTTCAGCTCAGAAAGCTTCTAAGACTGTGTCATATGATATAAGTTAACTTCTGCAGCAGGTTTCTTTATAATGTGGATGACAAGAGTGCTTCAAACTGTTATATAGCACCTTGACAGATGTTCTCTAATGAT
>NW_021616575.1:1217-5087 GCF_004785775.1 Grammomys surdaster
CCTGTGATAAAAATGTTACTAGTTTCTAGCATATTGCCATGATATACTTAATCTTTCAATACAATAGTATCCGCACTAGACAGCATGTAACTTTAATTTTTCAAAGCCTACTTTTCATGACTTTTCATCACTTCCCTTCTAACCCATCACCTACCAGATGTATTGGAAAAGAAAGGATATGGATGAAGTGGACATGTTTTGAAATGGTTCTTTGGAGCAACTCCCATCTGCTTTGTCAGTTAATGAACAGCTCTGTTCACAGGTTGGCAGCAGCAGTTGGATCCACTCTGAAACTCTTCATGGCTATACCAGCAAGCCAGTTCAGTAATGTCGGTTTAGCAGCAGTGGCACAAAGTAGCAGAAACAGCCAGGACTCAGCTGACGGCACTATTCAGCAGGAGGCATTGGACTAGCATGTACATCAGGAGAAATTCTCAGCTATGCTTCTCTTAAGGAAATGAAGATCAGTGAACACAGGAGACCAAGGAGTGTTTAGCTATGCAATCAAGCCAAGGCCCTCTCCCAGTCCCTTGAGTCCTACTCCCTCCAAACATCACATGTCCTCCACGGGACTTGCCTTATCATGTGTTTCCTCAGAAAAACTCTTCTTCATGAATCTGCCTTACCCTTTTGCCTGTGTCTACTTCAGTGAAATGTTCCTTCATGTGTTTGCCCCAGCAAAACACATCCAACACAACTGACTCTCCAAAGAACCCTTAAGTTTCCTCTTCAACAGAGGAACAACAATGACTTTTAATAATCAGATTTTCACATACCTTACAAAAATTCACTGAACCTTATCTTCTCATCTTTATTTTGATCATCATCTAGCATGGGTTTTTGAACAATTTCTTTTACTCTATATCTGAGCAATGGCATATTAGCTTCCTTGAAAAGCTCATGAAGTTCACAATTAGAAGTGAATCCATTACTGTTGAGATCTTCTTGAAAAGGAAGGATTAAACAGCCAAATAAACAAACAAAAAGATAAAGCAGAAAGAGATTAGAAATAAATTTGTAAGACTATCATCACTTTACATATTTGACAAATTACAATATTTTTTAATCCTTTGGAATCTAAGGAAGTGTGGAAGAGGAATGTATATTTTAAATGAGATGGCAATGTTTTGTTTGTATCATGTATCATGTATTTTTAAAAATGTATACAAACTTTATGTAAAATTGCCTCCCTGATTTTAAGAAACTATAGTTTCTAGTTTATAAAGCTATTATTGAATCATAGAAACAAGAGGAGTCTTAGAAACAGTATTTTATACACCAACAGACTTTGTCATGCTATAATCTAATTTTTACTATCCCTTTGCAGGATGTATGATTTTTATGTGTATTCTTTTCTTTTGGCAAAATAGGGTTTTTTTTTTCTTTTCTTTCGAGACAAGGTTTCTCTGTGTAGTCCTGGCTGTCCTGGAACTCACTCTGTAGACCAGGCTGGCCTCGAACTCAGAAATCCGCCTGCCTCTGCCACCCAAGTGCTGGGATTAAAGGCGTGTGCCACCACTACCCAGCTCAAAAATAGATTTTATGATTTTGCAGTGTTTTATCTCAAAGCACTTCTGGCCTGGAGCAATGCAACATTGAGGACCAGTTTTTTGAGCTAATGTAACAAACATTAGTCTATGACAAATATAGAGTTCAGGAGAATAATGGAGTCCTGAGTAAAGCAGATGTTAAAAGTGATTCTATAAATGGTCTTTCTATGTTAAGGCTACTGCAGCTTAGGTATATTAAAATGTAAAGGAAAAAATAATCTACAAATAAGCAAATGACCCAAGATGACCATGATGGAAGTGTTTTGATTAGGGAATTGTCTTAGTTAGGGTTTTACTGCTGTGAACAGACACCATGACCAAGGCAATTCTTATAAGGACAACATTCAATTGGGGCTGGCTTACAGGTTCAGAGGTTCAGTCCATTATCCTTAAGGCAAGTGCATGGCAGTATCCAGGCAGGCATGGTGCAGGCAGAGCTGAGAGTTCTATATCTCATCTTATCTGAAGGCTGCTAGCAGAATACTGACTTCCAGGCAGCTAGGATAAGTCTTATAGGCCACACCCACAGTGAAACACTTACTCCAACAAGGCCACACCTTCTAAGAGTGCCACTCCTTGGGCCAAACATACATAAACCATCACAGGAATTTACTTAAAAGTTCTGACAAGGCAGGGATAGATGGTGCACACCTTTAGTCCTAGCACCCTGAAGGCAGAGGCAGGCAGATTTCTGTGCACTCAAGGCTAGCGTGGTCTAAAAATTGGGCTCTTATATAGCCAGGGCTACACAGAAAGACTCTGTCTCAAAATGAACAGTATTAACAAAAAGTCCTACCAAGTACTGTTCTTAAAACCCAAAGAATGTCTTGCTTTTATGGATCCCACATTCTAACCACAATACAACAGAGCCAATGTGAGTGTACGACACAATAGTATATAACATTGTAAATATAACTTTGATGAAAATTGAATCAGAGCAGTGGGTTAGGTCAGCAGCTATTCTTCTGCCTGCAGGCAGGAAATTCAGAAACATCTGGACAACTTTGCATGCTTGTGGGATAGAGTATAACTATGCTGCCTTGGTTGATCTAGAACTCACTGTGACGTATGATATCTCTGCCTCAGCCAGAGTTGGGATTACAGTCATGTATTCCAACAACCAGCTCTGGCTGAAAATGCTTCTTATTGACATATCTGATTCGGGAGAAGATGCTCCTGGCATTTAGTTGGTTGAAGTCAAGGATCCCATAAAATCTCCAGCAACAAATATGACAACACAGCTCAACATGTATGCAGCACTGAAGTTGAGTAACTGGGTTATAAAGACATTGTGGGGGCTGCTGTTCACACATAATAATAGTCAAGGAAGGTGATTGTGCAGAGAACTTCCATTTGATAGAGCCTTGTGTGAGCCTGCAGTGAGCAGTTTTAAGTAGGGCAAAGAGTTGTCACCATGGGTGAAGCTGATGTGCATGTGCTGTGCTCTGGGAACAGCAGAGTTCTAGCATCCCTCAACACAGTGAGCAACTGGGAAAGACATCATTCAGTGACTCACACACATTCCTCTTGTGTTGCAGTACAGACCTTGAATATTTTTCTGATATGTGAACTAAGTGTGACGCACAGCATTTAATTTTGAGGCAAGCACTAAAATATTAAATATGTCTACACTTTTGTTTGGTGGTTTGAATTTGAGACAGGGTCTCACTCTTAAAGGCCTGGCTGGCCTTCTAACTTAGTGATCCTTGTTCTTCTTCCTCCCCAAATGCTGGGAGTATAGACACATGATGCCACAGCCTGCAAAAATATTATCTCAGACCAACATACCCATCATTTGAAGGTTGATATTCGTGTGTGTGTGTGTGTGTGTGTGTGTGTATAACAGGATTCTAAACCAGGGCCACTTGCTAGTCAAGTGCTTTACCACTATCGAAAGTAGTGAACTTAGTCGAAAGGCTTCTGAAAGTTTGTGATTACTTGTTACACAGTATATATTTGCATTCCTATTGATTTTTGCATTGGCAAGAATTTAACCAGGGCTTTGTTCATGCTACGTACAAGCTCTATTATGGGACCCCAAGCTCTAGAGTCAAATGCTCTAAAATACTGTACAAACTAATCCTCAGACATAAACTGGAGAAATAATGCTCTACTCCTTGATGACCCTTTTCAAAACAAAACTAAGCAGCAAAGACCAAAAAATACAGGAAAAGTATCATAAAAAGATTGAATGCCAGTTCATCAGGAAACCAAAATTTGATGGAAATCTTTCCTAAATAACCTTTAATCTCACTCTCTTAGTTCTAATCCTGTCCCCATCCAGCAACCATCTGACCTGTAATTGGTTTTCTCACTACCA
>NW_021616576.1:0-2052 GCF_004785775.1 Grammomys surdaster
AGGACCGAGCCCCTCCCCGTCGGCTGCTGAAGGCCCTGGGCCGGCTTGGCTGGCTCCTTCCACGCCCCCGACCCCGGAGTCTGCTTTCAAACCCCCACTGGCCCGGCTTGGAGCTGACGCCAGCCGCCGCCGACCCTGGTATCTGGCGGTGGTTCCGTCAGCCCGTGATCCCTAGGCGTGAGCACTGTACCACATCTGGCTCCCAATGTGGGGCTTGCGACTGCAAGAACCAAACCACCCAACGCAAGGCCGCTGGCCTTTCTACGCCAAAGCCTCCACCAGCTGCGCTTGGATGCCATCTCTGTTCTTGTCTACCTCCCTGATCGTGAGCTAGAAAAGGCCACAAGAACTAACACTGCCAGAAGGTATGCCTCCAAGACTGGAGACGAATAATCTATCACTTCCTTCTGTATTTTCGGTCAAAGCCATCGCACGGATTTAAATAAGCCGAAGGAGCAACTGAAGCCTCCTGGCCAGGGCTACTCCCTGGTGTAGGCTGAAGTCTCCTCCGACCTCTACTTAAATCCCAACAGCCCATACCAGGTGTTGGCGAAGACCTTCTCTCTAGAATCTCTTCATGACAAAAAGAAAAATTCTGGTAATGCAGCTACCAGTTAAGGGCTATTAGAGCGGTAGATCTCAAATCTGGGGACAGGCTTAGCGTTTTGCACCCTTGTGGAATCCACCGAGGCTAGCAAGCCGAAGGGTTGTTCCCATTGGACAAAGCGTTTCTCCTCTTTTCTATCGTGGGCAATTCCACATCGCATAAAAAACCACCCCAGGTCAGGCAAATATGTGTCCTACTAGAATGCCAAGGGGTGAAAATAACCAAAAAACAAGCCTCCCTGTTTAGGGAGGAAGTCCTTCAGATAGCCCCATGCATGGCTGAGGACAATATCTACAGTGCAGATTCATGGAGTAGAGTAGCCTCCCTTATCAAAAACAGAAACACCCAAGAAGGAAAAAAGCTTCCTCATGGTTTTTGGCCAATCTTAGCTGCGATTTGACAATGTATAGGGCCCTCTAAAACAGGACAGATGGAAAACAATACAACATTTGACACCCCTCAGTCAAAAGAGACCAAAGATCAGGGTCCCCCAAGTCACCCTACCTCAGACCTCGCAGCCCTTACCCAATTGATAAGAGAGATAAAATCCATCTACCCACCCCTTCCCCCTTATGCCTTAGAAGAAAGGCCAAACAGACCATCTGCCCCTCCTACTCCCCCCTTCCCCATCCAAAGGCAAGGCTCTACTAAAATACCAAAGGAGCTCTCGCCTGCCTCCTCCCCACTCCTCAACTAAAGAGAGATAAATCCCCTCCCCCTTCTGCAAGCCCCAACAGTGAGAGACCCTCATAACCTGCAGATAAAACCCTGCAAAATTCCATAGTCCCCTATACCCCGCCATCCATTACTCAACAGCTTTGTAATTTCAGGGACTCTCATAGGAAAATTAACCCTGCCTCCCGTGCTACTCAGGAGTCTGATACAGAACCAGTAGCTCAAACTACTCAAGCATTCCCAGTTAATATCAACCCTACCCGGGCTAAACCACTTAACTGGTACCCACTCCAGGCCTCAGACCTAAAAGAACTTAGGCAGGCAGTAAAGGAAGATGGTATTCATGCACCCTGGACAAAATCTCTCCTGCAGAGCCATATTGCCAACTTAAATACCCCCCAAGCTTGGAGAGATATTTGCCGTTCCGCCCTTCCTGGCCCAATGTTCTTAAAATGGGAAGCCTACTTTCGTGATGAATGCCTTCAACAAGCCAGGAAAAACCAGGAGAGGGATGATGACATCCCATGGAGTTTTAAAGAACTCTTTGGTCAGGAAGAAGATTTCTTTACTGGGGCACAGCAGGCAACCCAGACAGTGGGGTACTACGAGCAGGTCTGCCTCTGTGCCATCCAGGCCTGGAACAGGCTAACTCCGCCCTCAGGTTCACAAGACCCCGCCTACTCCCTGCTCTCCCTCCTTCAGAAGCCTGGAGAATCCCTGTCTGATTTTATTCTCAGAACTAAAACAAGCTTAGAAAGAAAAATCTCCAA
>NW_021616577.1:0-1174 GCF_004785775.1 Grammomys surdaster
TTAAACATGGTTTTGAATTAAAATACAGAGCAATAGTGAAATATTCTTTCAAATCCCTTGCTGATCAATATGAAAACATCTGACATTTTGAGTTTTCTTCATATTTTTAAAAATCACTTCTCCTATCTAATTAGCATCATAAATGTGAGATCCAATATCAGTTGTATCTCTAATCCATTCAGGTATCAGTTCTCATTTTCCATTTTATGTCTAATCCCCTTCTCACATTCTGAATCAGTACATACAAAAGACAAACTTAGAATCCATAGTTTTCAGATTTTTAAATCTTAATAATATTCTAATTTGGACTGATGTCAATATTTGAAAACAATCAGTAAAGGAATTCTTTGTGAGTTATATAATTTTAGTAAGAGAATTGGACCTCTTTTTCTGAGAATTTATCCCATTTATCTGAAGCATTGAATGCTGAGAAATGACAGAGAGCCTAGAGTTGATCATTCAGTACAATCTGGCTTTATAACTCAGTCTATTCACCTTTACCTAGCAATATATCCTGGGACATATCAATGCCACTTCCCAATTTATTGTTTGGTAGTCATAGGTTCCTCTTTATGCAATTTTTATCATGAAACTGAAAACAAGCTTCCAATATTGCTGTTGTGGAACATTTCCAGTCTTTTTGGAATAATTCTGTTCTGAGTGTCATTGAATTTACCATCCGTTTGACATAGAATGAATACATACTACAGAAAGCAATGGCTTTCTTAAGTCTACTAAAGTCTAACATTCATTAAAGGTTCCATGTAATGTTTCCATACCCAGCAAAGTAATTTGTAGGGTGCTATGCCACAACTGGATAAACTATGGTGGCTTTCCAACAATCTTGAGTCCCCCACTTTCAGGTTCTTTATGGGATGGTGTGTTAGGCCCTTGTCAAAATTCTTCTGGCTGTGTCTGACTTTTGTTCTTATTCTTGTTGGTATGTTACTCTAACATTCTTGTAAGGCTTTCATCTTATGGATCCACTTTTCAATTGAGCTGCTACATTAAGCCATTATGGTTAATAAGAAGAAAGTCAAAAATATCAATAAGAAATAATCATAATCAATATTGAACTAATTGCGGTGAAGTCCTTTAGCTTTTCCTTTTCTGCTTTCTACTTAAACGATGACTGCAAGACATTACCATGATCAGGCGTAGTCCATGGGCTCAA
>NW_021616578.1:0-1417 GCF_004785775.1 Grammomys surdaster
CTATTAATCACAAGAAATGTATATATTCTTGAGAAATTATTCTCAAGGAAATTATTCTAATCTAGACAGCACTTAAGGCTTTTATGGTAAAACTCTTCACTCCTATTTTGAATATTGAACTTATTTGGTAAAATGTAGATTCACGTCTGTCCATTCTGCATGTCTACCAGGGCAGATGGCATGTCTGTCCCTCTCAACACCCTATAGTCTGTGGCCTCCCAGGAGACCTGCTGCAACCCAGGTTGACAAGTCTCCCAGGAGACATGGGACAACCCAGGAAAACAGGAGGTAGGCTCCAGACAGAGAAATCCAGGCCAGTTAACACCAGAGCTAACCAGATGGTGAGATGCAAGCAGAATATCAAAGCAAGAGAAACCATTATACTTTGGCACCATTAGAACCCAGTTCTCCCACCACAGCAAGCCCTGGATAACCCAACACACCTGAAAAGCATTATGCTGACCTAAAATTCTATCTCATGCAGTTAATAGAGACCATTAATTATGACATGAATAACTCACTTTAAAAAATACAGGAAGACACAGTTAAAAAGGTAGAAGCCCATGAAGAGGAAACAAATGAATCCCTTAAATAAATGCAGGAAAACACAGTGAAATAGGTAATGGAGTAGAAGAAAATTGTCTAGGACCTAAAAATGGGAGTAGAAATAATAAAGAAATCACAAAGGGAGGCAACCTTGGAAATGGAAAACATAGGAAAGAGATCAAGAGCTACAGATACAAACATCACTAACAGAATAGAAGAGATAGAAGAGAGAATCTCAGGTGTAAAGGGCATAGAAGATATTGACACAATGGTCAATGAAAATAGAAAGGTTTAAAAATTCCTAACCCAAATCATCCAGGAAATCCAGGGCACAATGAAAAGATCAAACCACAGAATAATAGGAAGTGAATAAACTGAAGATTCCCAGCTCAAATACCTAAAAACTTCAACAAAATCAAAGGAAAAAAACCTTTCCAAACTAAAGAAAGAGATAAACATACTGTACAAGAAGACTGCAGAATAGCAAATAGATTGGAATAAAAAAGAAAAGCCTTCCATCATATTAGAAACAAAACACTAAGTATACAAAATGAAGAAAGAATATTAAAATCTGTAAGAGGGAAATGCCAGGTAACATATAATATATGAAGGCAAACCTGTCAAATTACACCAGATTTCTCAACAGAGACTCTAAAAGTCAGAAGATCCTGAACAGATATCATGCAGACCAGAAGAGAACACAACTGTCAGCCCAGGACAGCAAAACATTCAGTTATCGTAGATGGAGAAACCAAAATATACCATAATAAATCCAAATTTAAGCCATATATATAATTTTTTCCATCCCTACATGTATTATAAAATAAAAATTCCAACAGAGGAAAGGTATCTACACAAAAAATCCCAAGAT
>NW_021616579.1:0-1090 GCF_004785775.1 Grammomys surdaster
AAAAAGGGGAAAGTGTTTTGGATAACCCTAGCCTTGTATTTTGATGCTATTTCCACTTTCCTGGAAGGGGCTGCAGAGGAGGAGTGAGTCTGTACACAGTTGACTTCCTGGAACCTTCTGTCCAATTAAATCCCAAGTTATAAGGGATCTCACAGCTGGAATACAGTGGTGTAATGGTAAATCTGCCCAATCTAGGCATGCAGTTTATATCCATAATTATTGAGTTATGTTTTCCTTGACTGGTCTTATTTGGGTCGGAGATTTATCGCAACACTGGGATATTCACATGCTTCTAGGAGAAGGTCAGTATGAAGGTAATGCTAACCAGGTTGAGCTACCTACAGGAGTATATACACAGATTGCAATAGCTACCCGCCATGCTTGGAATCAATTACCTACTAAAGAGGATCTTAGTGGGAATTTATTTGATATTAAACAAGGCTCTGGTGAACCACTTCAGGAAACTGGACAGGCTGCTGAAAACAGCTGGTAGAATTTTTGGAGATCTTGAAGCAAGACTTCCTTTTGTTACACAATTGGCTTATGAGAATGCTAATGCAGCCTGCTGCAAAGCTATCTGACCATACAAAGCACAGACATACATGGATACACTTGTCTTTGTGCTGAAATTGGGCCCTCATACAATCAGGGTCTGACCGTGGCTGCTGTTTTACAAGGGACCACTGTGCAAGCAATGCTTTCACAGAACCATGAAGATAAAAGATGTTTTAAATGTGGAGATATAGGTCATTTTAAAAATGACTGTCCCAGGAACAAAGTCACGAGCAACAATCAGGTCACCAAGGTCACTTGCCAGAAATTTGTCCATGGTGTGAGAAGGATAATCTTTGGGCCAGGCCTCAGGATATAAGCCGAGATTAAGAACATTCAGGTTTGTATTCAGACTCAGAGCAGAGTGGGTGCAGCAAAAGCTTGTGTGACAGACATTCCTTTTGTCTTGATCATCATGACCAGCCCCTAGAAGGGTGTTTTCTGGAATTTGTTTATTGCCTTGCTTGTTCCTTGAGAGGGAGGCCTCAGCTTCAGACCCAAAAGACATTCACAACAAACAGATTATGGGCCAGGAGTT
>NW_021616580.1:0-4736 GCF_004785775.1 Grammomys surdaster
CAACCATGGAGATAGAAAACCTAAGAAAGAGATCAGGAGTCACAGACACAAGGATCACCAACCGAATACAAGAGATAGAAGAGAGAATCTCAAATGCAGAAGATACGGTGGAAAATATTGACACAGTTGTCAAAGAAAATGCAAAATGCAAAAAACTCCTAACTCAAAACATCCAGGAAATCCAGGACACAGTGAGAAGACCAAACCTAAGGATAATAGGTATAGATGAGAATGAAGATTCTCAACTTAAAGGGCCAGTAAATATCTTCAACAAAATTATTGAGGAAAACTTCCCTAACCTAAAGAACAAGATGCCCATAAACATACAAGAAGCCTACAGAACACCAAATAGACTAGACCAGAAAAGAAATACCTCCCGTCACATAATAATCAAAACATCAGATGCACAAAACAAAGAAAAAATACTAAAAGCAGTAAGGGAAAAAGGTCAAGTAACATATAAAGGCAGACCTATAAGAATTACACCAGACTTCTCACCAGAGACTATAAAAGCCAGAAGAGCCTGGACTGACATCATACAGACCCTAAGAGAACACAATTGCCAGCCCAGATTACTATACCCAGCAAAACTCTCAATCACTATAGATGGTGAAACCAAGATATTCCATGACAAAACCAAATTTGCACAATATCTTCCCACAAACCCAGCACTTCAAAGGATAATTGATGGAAAATGCCAACACAAGGAGGGAAACTACAACCTAGAAAAAGCAAGTAAGTAATCTTCCAACAACCCCCAAAAAAGATACAAACATAACTTTACCTCTAATAACAAAAATAAGAGGAAGCAACAATCATTTTTCCTTAATATCTCTTAACATCAATGGTCTCAATTCCCCAATAAAAAGACGCAGACTATCAGACTGGATACACAAACAAGACCCAGAATTTTGCTGCATACAAGAAACGCACCTCAGAGACAAAGACAGACACTACCTCAGAATAAAAGGGTGGAAAACAATTTTTCAAGCCAATGGTCCCAAGAAACAAGCTGGAGTAGCCATTCTAATATCAAATAAAATCGACTTTCATCCAAAATTAATCAAAAAAGATAAGGAAGGACACTTCATACTCATCAAAGGAAAAATCTACCAAGGTGAACTCTCAATTCTGAACATCTATGCTCCAAATGCAAGGGCACCTACATACATAAAAGAAACTTTACTAAAGCTCAAAACACACATTACACCTCACACAATAATAGTGGGGGATTTCAACACCCCACTGTCAGCAATGGACAGATCATGGAAACAGAAACTAAACAGAGACACTTTGAAATTAACAGAAGTTATGAACCAAATGGACTTAACAGACATCTATAGAACATTTCATCCTAAAACAAAAGAATATACCTTTTTCTCAGCACCTCATGGTACCTTCTCCAAAATAGACCATATAATTGGTCACAAAGCAGGCCTCTACAGATACAAAAAGATTGAAATAATCCCTTGCATCTTATCAGATCACCACGGAATAAGACTGGTCTTATATAATGACAAAACCAATGGAAAACCCACGTGCACATGGAAACTGAACAACTCTCTACTCAATGATGACTTGTTCAAGGAAGAAATAAAGAAAGAAATTAAAGACTTTTTAGAATTCAATGAAAATGAGGACACATCATACCAAAACTTGTGGGACTCCATGAAGGCAGTGCTAAGAGGAAAGCTCATAGCTCTAAGTGCCTACAAAAAGAAACTGGAAAGAGCACACACTAACAAGTTGACTGCACAACTAAAAGATCTAGAACAAAAAGAAGCAAATACACCCAGGAGGAGTAGAAGGCAGGAAATAATCAAACTCAGGGCTGAAATCAACCAAATAGAAACAGAAAGAACAATACAAAATATCAATAAAACCAGGAGTTGGTTCTTTGAGAAAATCAACAAGATAGATAAACCCTTAGCCAGATTAACCAGAGGGCACAGAGACAGTATCCAAATTAATAAAATCAGAACTGAAAAGGGAGACATAACAACAGAAACTGAAGAAATTCAAAAAATCATCAGATCTTATTACAAAGGTCTATACTCAACAAAGCTGGAAAACCTGGATGAAATGGACAATTTCCTAGACAGATACCAGGTACCTAAGTTAAACCAGGAGCAGATAAACCATCTAAATAGTCCCATAACCCCTCAGGAAATAGCAGCAGTCATCAAAAGCCTCCCCACTAAAAAAAGCCCAGGACCAGATGGTTTTAGTGCTGAATTCTATCAGACCTTCATGGAAGACCTAATACCAATTCTCTTCAAACTATTCCACAAAATAGAGACAGAAGGAACACTACCCAATTCGTTCTATGAAGCTACAATTACACTCATACCCAAACCCCACAAGGACACGACAAAGAAAGAGAACTTCAGACCAATCTCCCTTATGAACATCGATGCAAAAAGACTCAATAAAATTCTAGCAAACCGAATCCAAGACCACATCAAAACAATCATCCATCATGATCAAGTAGGTTTTATCCCAGGAATGCAGGGATGGTTCAATATTCGGAAATCCATCAATGTAATCCACTATATAAACAAACTTAAAGAAAAAAACCACATGATCATCTCACTAGATGCTGAGAAAGCATTTGACAAAATTCAACATCCCTTCATGATAAAAGTCTTGGAAAGATCAGGAATTCAAGGCCCCTACCTAAACATAGTAAAAGCAATTTACAGCAAACCAGTAGCCAACATCAAGCTAAATGGAGAGAAACTTGAAGCAATCCCACTAAGATCAGGGACTAGACAAGGTTGCCCACTCTCCCCCTACCTATTCAATATAGTACTGGAAGTCTTAGCCAGAGCAATTAGACAGCAAAAAGAAGTCAAAGGGATACAAATAGGAAAGGAAGAAGTCAAAATATCACTATTTGCAGATGATATGATAGTATACTTAAGTGACCCCCAAACTTCCACCAGAGAACTCCTAAACCTGATAAACAACTTCAGCAAAGTGGCTGGTTATAAAATCAACTCAAACAAATCAGTAGCCTTCCTCTACATGAAAGATAAACAGACTGAAAAAGAAATTAGGGAAATGACACCCTTCACAATAGTTGCAAATAATATAAAATACCTTGGTGTGAATCTAACCAAGCAAGTGAAAGACCTCTATGACAAGAACTTCAAGTCTCTGAAGAAAGAAATTGAAGAAGATCTCAAAAGATGGAAAGATCTCCCATGCTCATGGATTGGCAGGATTAATATAATAAAAATGGCCATCTTGCCAAAAGCAATCTACAGATTCAATGCAATCCCCATTAAAATCCCAACTCAATTCTTCACAGAGTTAGAAAAGGAAATTCTCAAATTCATATGGAATAACAAAAAAACCAGGATATCGAAAACTATTCTCAACAATAAAAGAACTTCTGGAGGAATCACCATCCCTAACCTCAAGCTGTACTACAGAGCAATAGTGATAAAAACTACCTGGTATTGGTACAGAGACAGGCAGGAAGATCAATGGAATAGAATTGAAGACCCAGAAATGAACCCACACTCCTATGGTCACTTGATCTTTGACAAAGGAGCTAAAACTGTCCAGTGGAAAAAGGACAGCATTTTCAACAAATGGTGCTGATTCAACTGGAAGACAACATGTAGAAGAATGAAAATTGATCCATTCTTATCCCCTTGTACAAAGCTCAAGTCTAAGTGGATAAAGGACCTCCACATAAAACCAGATACACTGAATCTAATAGAAGAGAAGGTGGGGAAAAGCCTCGAATACTTGGGCACAGGGGAAAAGTTCCTGAACAGAACTCCAATGGCATATGCTCTAAGATCGAGAATTGACAAATGGGACTTCATAAAATTGCAAAGTTTCTGTAAGGCAAAGGACACTGTCAATAGGACAAAATGACAACCAACAAATTGGGAAAAGATCTTTACCAATCCTTCATCTGATAGAAGGCTAATATCCAATATATACAAAGAACTCAAGAAATTAGACTCCAGACAACCAAATTACCCTATTAAAAAATGGGGTATAGAGCTTAACAAAGAATTTTCAACGGAAGAAACTCGAATGGCCGAGAAGCATCTAAAGAAATGTTCAGCATCCTTAGTCGTCAGGGAAATGCAAATCAAAACAACCCTGAGATTCCATCTCACACCAGTCAGAATGGCTAAGATTAAAAACTCAGGTGATAGTAGATGCTGGCGAGGGTGTGGAGAAAGAGGAACACTCCTCCATTGTTGGTGGGACTGCAAGATGGTGCAACCACTTTGGAAATCAGTCTGGCGGTTCCTCAGAAAATTGGACATAGCATTACCCGAGGATCCAGCTATACCACTCCTAGGCATATACCCAGAAGATGCTCGAACATATAATAAGGACATATGCTCAACTATGTTCATAGCAGCCTTATTTATAATAGCCAGGAGCTGGAAAGAACCCAGATGTCCTTCAACTGAGGAATGGATTCAAAAAATGTGGTATATTTACACAATGGAGTATTACTCAGCTATTAAAAACAATGAATTCGAGAGGTTCCTAGGTAAATGGATGGAACTAGAAATTATCATCCTGAGTGAGGTAAGCCAATCACAAAAGAACACAGATGGTATTCACTCACTGATTATTGGATATTATCCTAGAACTTTGAAATGCCCAAGATGCAACTCACAGGCCACATGAAGCCCATAAAGAAGGAAGACCAAGTGAGGGTGATTCGGTCCTTCTTAGAAGGAGCAACAAAATACTCA
>NW_021616581.1:0-2820 GCF_004785775.1 Grammomys surdaster
GAGGGAATGGTCAATGAAAACTTGCCTAACTAGAGACCCACCTTACTGGCAAGATTTAATTCATAACATTATTAAGGACACTCTGTTATCCTCCCACACAGGAGCCTTGCATAATTGTCCACTGAGAGGCTCCACCCTGCAGCTTACTGAAACAGCTTCAGAGAACAACAGTCAAACATTGAATGGACCTTGGGGACTGTTATGGAAGAGTTGGGGGAAGGATTGAAGGTCTTCAATAGGATAGGAACTGCACAGTAAGACCAACAAACTCAAATATTATACAGCTTTTAAAAACAATGAATTCATATAAGACTTCCGTTCCCAGCACCCACGGCTGTCTCTCCAGACACACACATAAAAAAAAAAAAAAAGAATTTCAGAAATTCTTAGGTAAATGTATGGAACTAGAAAATGTCCACCTGAGGGAGGTGACCCTATCACAAAAGAACACACATGGTATGCACTCAACGACAATTGGATATTGGCCCAAAAGCTCACACTCTCTGAAAATCCAAAAATCGAATAGTAACCCAGGAATAAAACTTTAAAACAAACAAGACAAACACAGAAAACAGCACCTAGACCAATCATAACCTCAAACCCAGATACATAGATACCAGCAAAGGAATACAATAAATAACGTCAAGGAAAATATGTCATCAAGAAATAAAAGCTATCCTCTCGCAGCAGGTCATTAGAAATCAAAACATGTAACAGATATTATGCAAAAGAGCTTGTTGGAGGTAAGGGAGAGGAGTGAGAACCTGAGGAAGGGATAGAGGTACACAAGAGGACCTACAGACAGACAGACAGACAGACAGACAGGGAGCAGAGAGAGAGCCATGAGGGTATAAACAGAGAATAGAGAAGGGTCATGTGCAGAGAACAGACAGGAAACAAACGTGCAGACCTGCTGTATTTGGTGGTCCATGTATATAAAGCACACCTGAGAACAGCAGCAGGTGGGGGAGGCAGGGAATGACTTAAGCATTTGCTAAGTCCCTGAAGGCAGGCAACTGAAATTGTCTGTACACTGACAACTACAGAGGCAAGGTTCACCCACAGAACAGGAAGGGAAGATAAATAGAAAAATGGACATAATGGTCAAAAACAAAAATGTTGAGTGTAACAGTATCATGGAAATAAGCAACTAGGGACACTGCAACATATGAGAAAGAAAAAACTACAGATGATTGGAAGGTAAGAAGAGAATATCAGGTTAAAAGTCTATAAATTATTATCAACAAACTCATAAATGAAAAATTTCCTAAACTAAAGAAAAAGATGCCTATAACAGTAAAGAAGCATTGAAAATACCAAATAGATTAGACAAAAAAGAGTCCCTTTGCCGCATATCAATCAAAACACTAAACATATAAAGAACTCTAAACAACTGCAACAAAAAAATTGGCCAAAACAAAACAAAAACAAGTAACATGCAAAAGCAGAACTATTACATATACACCTGACTTCTTATCATATACTATAAAAGAAAAAATGTTTGGACACATGTGCTGCAGACTCAAAAAAACCATCTATGTTTCTCCAAGCAAACAAATGATCCAAATGTTTTGGGCCAATTCGGAATCAGCCATGATAGTGAAGTTATTCATAGGTCACTGCCTGATTTGGTAAGTGAGGAGCACCACAAGGGACCACACGGGTGGTCACATCTGGCTGATGGTTTCCCTCCAGGCTCAGAGAGGACCCACCAAACCAGCTCCCACTGCTCAACCACCTGCTCCTCCCCATTGTGGGCATTTTTTTCCTGTGCTCACCATGTCTTGATTTCAGAGCTTCCCTGGGGTCCTCTCACAGCACACAACAGCACAGCCCAGGGCAGGAAGCAGAGAACCACCAAAGCCTGCACAGGTGCAGCAAACTTGCAGAGAGAAACCTGAATATCCCGCCTCTTTGTCTGACTGACAGATCCACCTGGAGGCATGACTGGCCAGTGAATTTTCCTCAAGGTTAAAATGTGTTTCCGGTCTAGGTCAGACCTTTCCAGATCTCAGGAGTGGTTTGCACCTCATTAGCATTTGTGCCTCTCCTCCAAGAGGAATCTCACCTCACCCAGCCCTGGGGGAGAACTCACCATTCAAGCTCAGGCTATTCAGATACTTGTTCCAACCCCACTCTGTGAGCACTGATCCTGCACTTACCAGGACCTGACTTCAGACCTTGCCTGAGCTTTCCTCACAGCCATGAATAGCTTTCATAGGTGCAGTGGAGGTATCAGTCTGACCCAGAAATGGGAGAGTGCCCAGTCAATTAACATTCAAGAAGGATCTTAGGAAATAATAGTTTTGTTTTGTGGCTTCACGCTGGGCTCAGGGAATCTGCAGCTCCCTTTCACCAGACAGTTGATATGAAATGACCCTGGGAGAAAAGCCAGAAACATAAGGGAAACACTGTTGAGCACTATTGTAAACCAGCACATCTTCATCAGTGATGAAGCAGAGAAAAACCACACTTGTATTAGTACAGGTTCTCTAGATAAACATATCTCAAATCATAGAGAGAATCTCTCTATACATATAGAAAGGATATTTAACAGACTTTACCATTAAAGGCTGATTGCCAAGAGAAGTAAGGTTCTTCACAACATTGCCTACCTGGACCATGACCAAATCCTTACCACACCTTCAGCACAAGGACGTTCTTTTCAGTTGTATATGCCATCTGATGGGCCTAATCTGCCTTGTTATCCTAGATGAGAGGTTATTTCAAACTGATAATCAGTGATCCTGTGGCTGGATTCTGAACTCACAGGAGCCTTGCATGAATGTGTGGCAGCCTAAAAAAATTAGCATGCCTACC
>NW_021616581.1:2830-4683 GCF_004785775.1 Grammomys surdaster
GTGAAGTGTGTTTCATCTGTCCCACAGTCTCCCAGTACATCTGTTACTATTAGGAATATGAATTTGAACCCAACGTATTGAACCCACACTAAGTGGTGACACACTGAAAATATTAAAATAGTGATTGATGTGTTATATAATTTTCACTTACTCCTAATGTTAAAATGGGAAGAACAGGGTAGAATTCCACAGTTTGTATATGCAACTACATATTTTTAATCATTGACATTGAAGCAGGAAAAAATGACTTACCTAAAATCAATGAAATAATTATAATAATTTTCGTCTAGAGGTCCCTCGAAGGTGAAAAGTAACGAACTACAGTCATTTTGCAAATCTCCATCATTATCTTCAGTATTCTGTATCCTCCAGAAACAACTGGGATCAGTCAAACTGTACAAGATGAGATAAAACATCAGGAGCAAGAAGGAAATAGTGAAAGCATACAGCTTCTTCATGTCTGCTAGGATCTAAGGTGGAGCACTTATGAAATCCGTTTCTTTTGCAGACAAACATCACACACACATTTACACCTATGTGTCTGTTTTAAGGCTATTGCTGTCTGAGAATCCACTTAATTATATTCTCCAGTTCCTTTCCACTCATCCTGTGTCATAGTCCCTGGATACATCTGGAAAATTATGGCCTCAAGCTCTGCATCTGTGGTCTGGAAGCTTTTGATCAAAACATTTTTGAAAACATGTTGTGAAGATCATTTTCTCCACCCTCAGGTGTCATGATTTCATTCATATCCATGGCAAACCCTAAAGAGACAATATTCTCCTGAGCAGCTTGGGCCAGACCATGTATCAACAGCCACATGTAAGACACAATTGGCAATCACGATAATGGATTTCATCAGATCTTCCATAGTAAAAGTTGAGAAAGTCAGAACAGTCCCATGCCATTCAGACTTTGAGATGAATCATGGGAAACTGTATCTTCCATTGTCTAGTCTAAGGAAGGGCAATCTCACATGCAATATTGAGGCAAGAGTTGAGCATTCTCTCTTTTGTACATATATTATTGTATGATAAAACCTCTTCAAACTTCCTGTGATTCCTACCATCTGGAGAATCCATTAATGCCTGGAATTACACAGATTCAACACCTATCCTGTCCAGTATCAGTACCTGTGCAGACATTCACTGACATATAATGAAATCTCTTGCCTGATCTTCAGTTCATGGCAGGCAGTGCCTTTTGATAAAACATTTCTGTGGTTGATGTTTGTTCATACCTCATTAAGATGATTGAGAACAATTTCATACATTTTACTCAAAGAAATGAGAGAATTTAATGGTCATTTATGAGAGAATTTTACTCCTAATGTTAATATATATTTATATTTTTCAATCACCCCTAGTTGGTATTTGTTTTGATACAATACTGTGTTACATTACAACAACCCAGATGTAAATCTAACACGCTAATTTATGTTACTTTGTTAGATTACAATGTGTGACACAGATAGAACATTGAATTTTATTTGTAATTTTTTGAACTACATTATTCTTCTGCCATGATGGCCACACTGAATTCTAATCCCACTAAAAATTAACTGGGGTATTTAGATCCATCTATTCAGCACCAGTGGGTGCATTTTTGGAATGGTTGATATTTCATGGGCTTATTTCATGAGTCTTACTATAGAGTTTATTGCACTAATTTAGTTATTATGAACAGGACTTTGTTGCATCCTTTGGTTGAATTATGTTTTTGTCAGTTTAAATATTCTTTCAGTAATTTTGCAGACCTACTGATTGGGTGAATTGAATATGATGATGCTTGTGATTTTATATCCTTTTTGCATACTGGATGGTACGGCCATGTCAGATGGATTAGGAACATGC
>NW_021616582.1:0-2271 GCF_004785775.1 Grammomys surdaster
AGCTTATGGTCTCACAGAAACTAGAGCTGAAAGATGAAACTTAACCTTTTATTGTAAGAGCCCAGATGATCATCAGTGAACCCTGTGGGATGCCTGTTGAGGAAAGCAGCTATCAGTGATTCGTACCAGCACAAGACAAAGGTGACAGTTTCTTTTATACACACAAGTGGATTATAGTTCGCAAACCTGAAAATTGGTGGACATCAATAAAGTCAATTCATGAATGGAAATTTTTGCAGTTGGATTTTTGGCTTCATTTGAAGGAGTATCATCACTGTGAAGTTGTGAAATGTTTATATAGACCCTATGATGTTGTACATATGTTATCTGATGTTAAGCTTTCATTTGATGCTGGAATGTATTTTAGAAGTTCAGGAAGAGAAAAGGACATTTAGAATTCTGAGCTTTGTTGAGTCTGGACTAGACTATGGGTATTTTGGCATTGGATAGTTTCTAAGGTCCTTTGGCTTGCTATAACCCCCATAGTCTCTTTTATTTTTCCTGCAAGGCAAATAGGTGCCAGGAAATGGTTTTGATTGTTTCACTATGCTTAGCCTTCATGAATTTAGCACTAATCAGATATGTGGCCTTACTGAGGATGGGGGTTGCTTTGTCATAGAGAGTGTGTCACATTGGAGGATTCTTGAAAATCTCAGGTCAGGACTGCTTGGTTAAAACCATCCTCCTGGCTGCCTGTGGAAGAGAATAACCTGCCTTCCCTGGCGCCTTTAGCACTATGTCATCCTGAATGTTGTCCAAATTTCTGCCATCATGTTAATAGAAGGAATCTTTAAGTTGTAAGTCAGCCCAAATTGACTGTCATCCTCCATAAGAGTTGTCTTACTAATGGGGTCTCTTCTCTGTGATGAATCCTTAACTAACATAGAAGTGGGTACCAGAGACTGGGTAATCATTTTGGTAGGGCTGTCTAGGTTGTTATTTTTGTTGCAAATTCGATTCTGGCTGTTTGGATGCTTTACATGGAGCTTAATATGCTGAAGTATTAGCAGCAGGGCAGAGAGTGGTGCTAATAGTGATTTTAAATGAGGGGTCTTAGCACAGTAGATTTCATACGAGAGGAGTATTAATGTGAGACTAAGAAAATATCTTTTGTTATTTTGGTGAAGAAAGGGTCTTCTTTGTGCGCTTGTCTTCAGAGTATTCTGGAGGGTAAGTTAAAGACATGTAAATAAATACAATTAATAAAGGGAGCCTCAAAGAGCCCTAAATTAGTCTTTGTTCTGTAGTTCACTCTCATGGGAAACATTTGAAGAAGTAGAGTAAAATGGGAAACAGAAAATCCAAAATGGAGGGGTTCAAACATAGTGTTCACAGAAGGGTATCAGGAAGTAGAATAGTGTTAAATCATGTATCCAAAGATACTAAATGGAAGTAACTGAGAATTGACCAGATTGGAATATACTCCCCAGCAAGGGATTCTCCTTGTAGATTTTCAGTTAAAAAAGGCATGGTTTATATTATGTAGGCCTTTTAATGCTGCAGTTTTTTTTTTCATTTGGACAAAAAAAGATGTGATTCTGATTCAAATTGCCAAGAGATAGACAGAGATGGCTGCTGTCAGTTGTCAACATGAATACATATGTTGTGAACTAACACCGATAAATGGGAGAAAAATCACAAATCCAGATCATGGGATAAAAAACAGAGAGTTTTGGTCCAAATCATGCCATGGTATTACAGTAACTTTGGATAGAGATCTTGAGAATACTGGCTCTGAAAAGATTTGTGTTTATCCATGAGAATATCAATCTTAAATCCCAAGAGAGAGAGAGGCAGTGTTTTTCTGAGGTCAAGGCCAACCTAGAACAAAGAAAGAAAAGAATAGTTTTCTTTATTTGGTAACGGTAAAGAAAATATTAGTTCCAACTCGGTTGTGCACAAATCAAGTGTGTGAGATAAGCAGATCTCTTGGGTCAAGGTTAGTCTACAGATCATGTTCGATGACAACAATACTTAGACAGTGAGCAAACCATTGAGACTAGGTTGCTGGGATAAATGCCATTGAACTAGGGGCCCTGTTCCAGCACCAGCAACTGATAGAACTTGGAAGTTTTGGGCAAGTTGCTATGGCTTTGGAATCCAGAATATTTGAGTTTACTTGGATAGCTGAATCAGGTTAGTTTGAGCTAAGAAATTTCCAGTGACTTAGAAACTGTCACCGTTGATGTATAATATATTGGAAGTATTTTATGAGAGCACCAAGAAGCTGTGTTCCAGAGATAGCCCTCCTGCAGGCAGCCAGATATTTTG
>NW_021616583.1:0-1544 GCF_004785775.1 Grammomys surdaster
TGAGCTGACTTAACTGGATCGACAAAGTCTGGTTCAACAGCACCTCCCCAAGTTGTGTACCCACCAATCCGGACACTTTTTATTTACATGCATGAATCAATAAATGCTGGGGAATTATGAAATCACTCACTTTGTTCCATCAGGTTCTGCTTCCTAATGGTGACCCCTGAGGGGACTCCTTAAACGTCAGTCTGTGAGCAAGCTCTTGTGTATATGGTTTCACCCTACAGTGTACACAGTAAACTGTTCCTCCTGTTCTGGTCTGAAGGCAGAAGGCAGGCTCTACATGCAAGCACTTGCCTTTTCACTACATAGGACAGTTCAGTACATGACTGAGAATTTTAAAGGTCTCTTGTGGTACAGCACTGTAACTAAAGCATTTAGAAAGTTTAATGAAAAGGAAAGTAGGGTCATTGCCCCGGGAATATGAGACTGGGATCTAGGCGACAAGATAGCTTGTCTCAAACATTTTTCTAAAAGGCTAAAGATTCAGCTGCCTGTCTGCACTGGTATCCCGCCAACGGAGTTTCTATACACAGGCCCCTGCTTCAGATGCTTTGGGCAGATTCAGCACAGAGAGTGTAGTTGCTCAGGTACCACCGCTGGGTCCAGAAGTGACTAATATCATGGGGGAGGGAATGTACATGTGGCTGCACCTAACTTCTGGTTCCCACGCAGCCCTGGGTAGGACCCACCTCAACAGCTCCCGCTCCTTACCATTGTGGGACGTGACCATATCCTCTCCATGTAGCAACTTCAGAGCCGGTCTGAGCTTTCCTCCAGTATCCAACAGCAACAGTCAGAGCTCGGCGCCCAGAATCACTTAAGTCCGCCCCACTGCAGGGAAGCGGAAGCACGAATCCCGGAAAAACCCTCCCTCTCTTCTGACTGGCAGGTACTTCTCAAGGTCCTGAGTGGCCAGTTGCTCTTGAGTGACATGTGCTCCTCCCTTACGGTTCGGGTGTGCTAATGGAACTCAGCTTAGTGATTCCTGACACAGGCTTCCCGTCTGGATGCACACCTTTTCAAGATCGGCAGAGATGTGTATTTTTATAGCAATTGTTTCTGAATTCCAGGAGCGTACATGTTTCTCTTCCAGGCCGGCCCTTGGCAGGACCTACCACTCCAGCTCACCTCTGATTAACGTCCAGCTCCTCCCCTTTGTGGGCAGGGACGCTGTGCTCACTGAGTCAGGACTTCCTTCTTGTCTGTGCTCTGCACACAGCATTCTACAGGCATTCCCCTGGTTCCTACTGGAGCCCAAGGTGGATCATTTCACAGAACAGTACTAAACAGGAAGTGGACTGAACAGTCTATTCTACATGGAAGGGTACCCATAATATTGCCAATTAAATAACGCCTTTAGAGAACAAGATTTGGTTGGTTGGTTGGTTGGTTGGTTGTTTTGATTTTTGGCTTCATACTGAAATTAGGTAATGTGCAGATACTTTTCACCTGACAGGACCCTGAGCCCTTACTGAGCTCACCCAAACACTCTCACTAGCCTAGTGGTCACAGGAGTGTCCAAGGCTCTCTGGGTGCTG
>NW_021616584.1:0-4487 GCF_004785775.1 Grammomys surdaster
CAACCATGGAGATAGAAAACCTAAGAAAGAGATCAGGAGTCACAGACGCAAGCATCACCAACCGAATACAAGAGATAGAAGAGAGAATCTCAAATGCAGAAGATACGGTGGAAAATATTGACACAGTTGTCAAAGAAAATGCAAAATGCAAAAAACTCCTAACTCAAAACATCCAGGAAATCCAGGACACAATGAGAAGACCAAACCTAAGGATAATAGGTATAGATGAGAATGAAGATTCTCAACTTAAAGGGCCAGTAAATATCTTCAACAAAATTATTGAGGAAAACTTCCCTAACCTAAAGAACAAGATGCCCATAAACATACAAGAAGCCTACAGAACACCAAATAGACTAGACCAGAAAAGAAATACCTCCCGTCACATAATAATCAAAACATCAGATGCACAAAACAAAGAAAAAATACTAAAAGCAGTAAGGGAAAAAGGTCAAGTAACATATAAAGGCAGACCTATAAGAATTACACCAGACTTCTCACCAGAGACTATAAAAGCCAGAAGAGCCTGGACTGACATCATACAGACCCTAAGAGAACACAATTGCCAGCCCAGATTACTTTACCCAGCAAAACTCTAAATCACTATAGATGGTGAAACCAAGATATTCCATGACAAAACCAAATTTGCACAATATCTTCCCACAAACCCAGCACTTCAAAGGATAATTGATGGAAAATGCCAACACAAGGAGGGAAACTACAACCTAGAAAAAGCAAGTAAGTAATCTTCCAACAACCCCAAAAGAAGATACAAACATAACTTTACCTCTAATAACAAAAATAACAGGAAGCAACAATCATTTTTCCTTAATATCTCTTAACATCAATGGTCTCAATTCCCCAATAAAAAGACGCAGACTATCAGACTGGATACACAAACAAGACCCAGAATTTTGCTGCATACAAGAAACGCACCTCAGTGACAAAGACAGATACTACCTCAGAATAAAAGAGTGGAAAACAATTTTTCAAGCCAATGGTCCCAAGAAACAAGCTGGAGTAGCCATTCTAATATCAAATAAAATCGACTTTCATCCAAAATTAATCAAAAAAGATAAGGAAGGACACTTCATACTCATCAAAGGAAAAATCTACCAAGGTGAACTCTCAATTCTGAACATCTATGCTCCAAATGCAAGGGCACCTACATACATAAAAGAAACTTTACTAAAGCTCAAAACACACATTACACCTCACACAATAATAGTGGGGGATTTCAACACCCCACTGTCAGCAATGGACAGATCATGGAAACAGAAACTAAACAGAGACACTTTGAAATTAACAGAAGTTATGAACCAAATGGACTTAACAGACATCTATAGAACATTTCATCCTAAAACAAAAGAATATACCTTTTTCTCAGCACCTCATGGTACCTTCTCCAAAATAGACCATATAATTGGTCACAAAACAGGCCTCTACAGATACAAAAAGATTGAAATAATCCCTTGCATCTTATCAGATCACCACGGACTAAGACTGGTCTTTAATAATGACAAAAACAATGGAAAACCCACGTACACATGGAAACTGAACAACTCTCTACTCAATGATGACTTGGTCAAGGAAGAAATAAAGAAAGAAATAAAAGACTTTTTAGAATTCAATGAAAATGAGGACACATCATACCAAAACTTGTGGGACTCCATGAAGGCAGTGCTAAGAGGAAAACTCATAGCTCTAAGTGCCTACAAAAAGAAACTGGAAAGAGCACACACTAACAAGTTGACTGCACAACTAAAAGCTCTAGAACAAAAAGAAGCAAATACACCCAGGAGGAGTAGAAGGCAGGAAATAATCAAACTCAGGGCTGAAATCAACCAAATAGAAACAGAAAGAACAATACAAAATATCAATAAAACCAGGAGCTGGTTCTTTGAGAAAATCAACAAGATAGATAAACCGTTAGCCAGATTAACCAGAGGGCACAGAGACAGTATCCAAATTAATAAAATCAGAACTGAAAAGGGAGACATAACAACAGAAACTGAAGAAATTCAAAAAATCATCAGATCTTACTACAAAGGCCTATACTCAACAAAACTGGAAAACCTGGATGAAATGGACAATTTCCTAGACAGATACCAGGTACCAAAGTTAAACCAGGAGCAGATAAACCATCTAAATAGTTCCATAACCCCTCAGGAAATAGCAGCAGTCATCAAAAGCCTCCCCACTAAAAAAAGCCCAGGACCAGATGGTTTTAGTGCTGAATTCTATCAGACCTTCAAGGAAGACCTAATACCAATTCTCTTCAAACTATTCCACAAAATAGAGACAGAAGGAACACTACCCAATTCGTTCTATGAAGCTACAATTACACTCATACCCAAACCCCACAAGGACCCGACAAAGAAAGAGAACTTCAGACCAATCTCCCTTATGAACATCGATGCAAAAATACTCAATAAAATTCTAGCAAACCGAATCCAAGACCACATCAAAACAATCATCCATCATGATCAAGTAGGTTTTATCCCAGGAATGCAGGGATGGTTCAATATTCGGAAATCCATCAATGTAATCCACTATATAAACAAACTTAAAGAAAAAAACCACATGATCATCTCACTAGATGCTGAGAAAGCATTTGACAAAATTCAACATCCCTTCATGATAAAAGTCTTGGAAAGATCAGGAATTCAAGGCCCCTACCTAAACATAGTAAAAGCAATTTACAGCAAACCAGTAGCCAACATCAAGCTAAATGGAGAGAAACTTGAAGCAATCCCACTAAGATCAGGGACTAGACAAGGTTGCCCACTCTCCCCCTACCTATTCAATATAGTACTGGAAGTCTTAGCCAGAGCAATTAGACAGCAAAAAGAAGTCAAAGGGATACAAATAGGAAAGGAAGAAGTCAAAATATCGCTATTTGCAGATGATATGATAGTATACTTAAGTGACCCCCAAACTTCCACCAGAGAACTCCTAAACCTGATAAACAACTTCAGCAAAGTGGCTGGTTATAAAATCAACTCAAACAAATCAGTAGCCTTCCTCTACATGAAAGATAAACAGACTGAAAAAGAAATTAGGGAAATGACACCCTTCACAATAGTTGCAAATAATATAAAATACCTTGGTGTGAATCTAACCAAGCAAGTGAAAGACCTGTATGACAAGAACTTCAAGTCTCTGAAGAAAGAAATTGAAGAAGATCTCAGAAGATGGAAAGATCTCCCATGCTCATGGATTGGCAGGATTAATATAATAAAAATGGCCATCTTGCCAAAAGCAATCTACAGATTCAATGCAATCCCCATTAAAATCCCAACTCAATTCTTCACAGAGTTAGAAAAGGAAATTCTCAAATTCATATGGAATAACAAAAAACCCAGGATAGCGAAAACTATTCTCAACAATAAAAGAACTTCTGGAGGAATTACCATCCCTGACCTCAAGCTGTACTACAGAGCAATAGTGATAAAAACTACCTGGTATTGGTACAGAGACAGGCAGGAAGATCAATGGAATAGAATTGAAGACCCAGAAATGAACCCACACTCCTATGGTCACTTGATCTTTGACAAAGGAGCTAAAACTGTCCAGTGGAAAAAGGACAGCATTTTCAACAAATGGTGCTGGTTCAACTGGAAGACAACATGTAGAAGAATGAAAATTGATCCATTCTTATCCCCTTGTACAAAGCTCAAGTCTATGTGGATAAAGGACCTCCACATAAAACCAGATACACTGAAACTAATAGAAGAGAAGGTGGGGAAAAGCCTCGAATACTTGGGCACAGGGGAAAAGTTCCTGAACAGAACTCCAATGGCATATGCTCTAAGATCGAGAATTGACAAATGGGACTTCATAAAATTGCAAAGTTTCTGTAAGGCAAAGGACACTGTCAATAGGACAAAACGACAACCAACAAATTGGGAAAAGATCTTTACCAATCCTTCATCTGATAGAGGGCTAATATCCAATATATACAAAGAACTCAAGAAATTAGACTCCAGACAACCAAATTACCCTATTAAAAAATGGGGTATAGAGCTTAACAAAGAATTTTCAACGGAAGAAACTCGAATGGCCGAGAAGCATCTAAAGAAATGTTCAGCATCCTTAGTCGTCAGGGAAATGCAAATCAAAACAACCCTGAGATTCCATCTCACACCAGTCAGAATGGCTAAGATTAAAAACTCAGGTGATAGTAGATGCTGGCGAGGGTGTGGAGAAAGAGGAACACTCCTCCATTGTTGGTGGGACTGCAAGATGGTGCAACCACTTTGGAAATCAGTCTGGCGGTTCCTCAGAAAATTGGACATAGCATTACCCGAGGATCCAGCTATACCACTCCTAGGCATATACCCGGAAGATGCTCGAACATATAATAAGGACATATGCTCAACTATGTTCATAGCAGCCTTATTTATAATAGCCAGGAGCTGGAAAGAACCCAGATGTCCTTCAACTGAGGAATGGATTAAAAAAATGTGGTATATTTACACAATGGAGTA
>NW_021616585.1:0-1046 GCF_004785775.1 Grammomys surdaster
GCAGAATCTCACATCCAGAAGATACCATGGAAAACACTGACACAATTGTCAAAGAAAATGCAAAATGAAAAAAGCTACTAACCCAAGAGCCAGAAGATCCTGGACAGATATCCTCCAGACTCTAAGAAAACACATATGTCAGCCCAGGCTACTGTATCCAGCAAAACTCTCAATTTCCATAGATGGAGAAACCAAGATATTCCATTAAAAAACAAATTTACACAACTGCGTTCTCAAATCCAACCTTACAAAGTGTAATAGATAGAAACCTCCAACACATGGAGGGAAATTATACCCTAGAAAAAGCAAGAAAGTAATCTTCTTCCAACAAACCCAAAAGAAGATGGCTACACAAACATAATTCGATCTCTAACAACAAAAACAACAAGAAGAAGCAATCACTATTCATTAATATCTCTTAACATCAATGGACTCAATTCCCCCTATAAAAAGACATAGATCAAAGGACTGGATATATAAACAGGACCCAGCATTTTGCAGCAAACAGGAAATGCACCTCAGAGACAAAGACAAACACTAACTCAGACTAAAAGGCTGGAAAACACTTTTCCAACCAAATGGTCCCAAGAAACAAGCTGGAGTAGCCATTCTAATTTTGAATAAAATTGACTTTCAACCAAAAGTTATCAAAAAAGATAAGGAAGGACACTTTATACTTATCAAAGGAAAAATCTACCAAGATTAACTCTCAATTCTGAACAACTATACTCCAAATGCAAGGACACCCACATTCATAATTTTGTTTTTTTTTTTTTACTAAAGCACAAAGCACACATTGCACCTCATACAGTAATGGAGAATTTCAACACCCCATATTCTCAGCAATGCAGAGATCATGGAAACAGAAATTAAACAAAGACACAGTGAAATTAAGAGAAGTTATGAAACAAATGGATTTAACAGATATCTATAGAACATGTCATCCTAAAACAAAAGAATATATCTTCTTCTCAGCACCGCATTGTACCTTCTCTAAACTTGATAATACAATTGATCACAAAACAGGCCTCAACAGATACAAGAAA
>NW_021616586.1:0-1052 GCF_004785775.1 Grammomys surdaster
CTTATGGGCACCTACACAGGTGGCAGACACATGCACAAGTAATTCCTTTTTGTTTGTTTTTTTTTTGTTTGTTTTTTTTTGTTTTTTCGAAGACAGGGTTTTCTCTGTATAGCCCTGGCTGTCCTGGAACTCACCTTGTAGACCAGGCTTGGCCTCAAACTCAGAAACCTGTCTGCCTCCCAAGTGCTGGGATTAAAAGCATGCACCACCACCGCCTGGCCACAAGTAATTTCTTTCTCTTTTTTTTTTTTTTTTTTGTTTTTTTTTTTGAGACAGGGTTTCTCTGTGTAGCCTTAGCTGTCCTGGAACTCATTCTGTAGACCGGGCTAGAATCGAACTCTCGAACTCAGAAATCCGCCTGTCTCTGCCTCCCAAGTGCTGGGATTAAAGGCGTGCACCACCACCACCCGGCTCACAAGTAATTCCTAATACAGAAGCAGAGAAAGCAACCAATATTCACCACACATTCAAAAGGTCAGACAGTGTGTTTAACATAAATACTTTCAAGGTCCCTGAATCCATCCTAAGAGCAAAGTCAGGAAGTGTTTCAAGATTTGTTTTTATTTATGTCTTTAAAAAAGTTCTTCCTGCCTACTACACATCCAACAGGCATCAGTCAATAAAACCGGACTAGAGCAGTGGTTCTCAACCGTCCTAATTATACAACGCTTTAATACAGTTCTTTATGCTGTGGCGACCCCTCCCAACCATGAAATTACTCTCAGTGCTATCCACAACTGTAAGTATGCTACTGCTGTCAACCTCAATATAAATCTATTTACTTGGTCTTGGGAGGTTGAGAACTGCTAGACTACAGTCAAGCACCACACTGGACACTTCAGACTTGACAAGATATGCAAACAGCTGGCCTCAGTGACACAGCTACAATCCCAGCCGATAGTAACAGGATTGACAATCTGAAGTTTTCCGTTTCCCCTCAAAAAGCCATCACAACTCTTGCCTTAAAGAAATTTACATTTCTGAGCAAAATGCAAAGTATAACCAGCAGGCAAAATCCTGCCTGCCCCCACTTCTGTTCAGCTATTGAAGCA
>NW_021616587.1:0-4832 GCF_004785775.1 Grammomys surdaster
TTCCACCCAGGAGATTAGGAGCATAAGACCACAGAGACCTCTGGACTCTGAGGAGCTCTGCAATAAGCAAGATAACTGGAAATACAGACTCCAGTTTTACACAGTGAGGGCAGGTACCACTAGAGTTAACCAGATGGCGAAAGGCAAGCGCAAGAACATAAGCAACAGAAACCAAAGTTTCTTGGCATCATCAGTGCCCAGTTCTCCCAATATAGCAAGCCCTGAACACCCCATCACACCTGAAAAGCAGGATTCAGAATTAAAATCACTTCTCATGATGATGATAGAGGATTATAAGAAGGAATTAAGTAACTCCCTTAAAGAAATACAGGAGAGTACAAGTAAACAGATAGAAGCCCTTAAAGAGGAATCACAGAAATCCCTTAAAGAAATGGAAGAAAACACAAAGAAGGAATTAAACAAAAACATTCAGGATCTGAAACTAGAAATAGAAACAATAAAGAAAGTTCAAAGGGAGACAACCATGGAGATAGAAAACCTAAGAAAGAGATCAGGAGTCACAGACGCAAGCATCACCAACCGAATACAAGAGATAGAAGAGAGAATCTCAAATGCAGAAGATACGGTGGAAAATATTGACACAGTTGTCAAAGAAAATGCAAAATGCAAAAAACTCCTAACTCAAAACATCCAGGAAATCCAGGACACAATGAGAAGACCAAACCTAAGGATAATAGGTATAGATGAGAATGAAGAGTCCCAACTTAAAGGGACAGTAAATATCTTCAACAAAATTATTGAGGAAAACTTCCCTAACCTAAAGAACAAGATGCCCATAAACATACAAGAAGCCTACAGAACACCAAATAGACTAGACCAGAAAAGAAATGCCTCCCGTCACATAGTAATCAAAACATCAGATGCACAAAACAAAGAAAAAAATACTAAAAGGAGTAAGGGAAAAAGGTCAAGTAACATATAAAGGCAGACCTATAAGAATTACACCAGACTTCTCACCAGAGACTATAAAAGCCAGAAGAGCCTGGACTGACATCATACAGACACTAAGAGAACACAATTGCCAGCCCAGATTACTATACCCAGCAAAACTCTCAATCACTATAGATGGTGAAACCAAGATATTCCATGACAAAACCAAATTTGCACAATATCTTCCCACAAACCCAGCACTTCAAAGGATAATTGATGGAAAATGCCAACACAAGGAGGGAAACTACAACCTAGGAAAAGCAAGTAAGTAATCTTCCAACAACCCCCAAAAAAGATACAAACATAACTTTACCTCTAATAACAAAAATAACAGGAAGCAACAATCATTTTTCCTTAATATCTCTTAACATCAATGGTCTCAATTCCCCAATAAAGAGACACAGACTATCAGACTGGATACACAAACAAGACCCAGAATTTTGCTGCATACAAGAAACGCACCTCAGTGACAAAGACAGACACTACCTCAGAATAAAAGGGTGGAAAACAATTTTTCAAGCCAATGGTCCCAAGAAACAAGCTGGAGTAGCCATTCTAATATCAAATAAAATCGACTTTCATCCAAAATTAATCAAAAAAGATAAGGAAGGACACTTCATACTCATCAAAGGAAAAATCTACCAAGGTGAACTCTCAATTCTGAACATCTATGCTCCAAATGCAAGGGCACCTACATACATAAAAGAAACTTTACTAGAGCTCAAAACACACATTACACCTCACACAATAATAGTGGGGGATTTCAACACCCCACTGTCAGCAATGGACAGATCATGGAAACAGAAACTAAACAGAGACACTTTGAAATTAACAGAAGTTATGAACCAAATGGACTTAACAGACATCTATAGAACATTTCATCCTAAAACAAAAGAATATACCTTTTTCTCAGCACCGCATGGTACCTTCTCCAAAATAGACCATATAATTGGTCACAAAACAAGCCTCTACAGATACAAAAAGATTGAAATAATCCCTTGCATCTTATCAGATCACCACGGACTAAGACTGGTCTTTAATAATGACAAAAACAATGGAAAACCCACGTACACATGGAAACTGAACAACTCTCTACTCAATGATGACTTGGTCAAGGAAGAAATAAAGAAAGAAATAAAAGACTTTTTAGAATTCAATGAAAATGAGGACACATCATACCAAAACTTGTGGGACTCCATGAAGGCAGTGCTAAGAGGAAAACTCATAGCTCTAAGTGCCTACAAAAAGAAACTGGAAAGAGCACACACTAACAAGTTGACTGCACAACTAAAAGCTCTAGAACAAAAAGAAGCAAATACACCCAGGAGGAGTAGAAGGCAGGAAATAATCAAACTCAGGGCTGAAATCAACCAAATAGAAACAGAAAGAACAATACAAAATATCAATAAAACCAGGAGTTGGTTCTTTGAGAAAATCAACAAGATAGATAAACCCTTAGCCAGATTAACCAGAGGGCACAGAGACAGTATCCAAATTAATAAAATCAGAACTGAAAAGGGAGACATAACAACAGAAACTGAAGAAATTCAAAAAATCATCAGATCCTACTACAAAGGCTTATACTCAACAAAACTGGAAAACCTGGATGAAATGGACAATTTCCTAGACAGATACCAGGTACCGAAGTTAAACCAGGAGCAGATAAACCATCTAAATAGTCCCATAACCCCTCAGGAAATAGCAGCAGTCATCAAAAGCCTCCCCACTAAAAAAAGCCCAGGACCAGATGGTTTTAGTGCTGAATTCTATCAGACCTTCAAGGAAGACCTAATACCAATTCTCTTCAAACTATTCCACAAAATAGAGACAGAAGGAACACTACCCAATTCGTTCTATGAAGCTACAATTACACTCATACCCAAACCCCACAAGGACCCGACAAAGAAAGAGAACTTCAGACCAATCTCCCTTATGAACATCGATGCAAAAATACTCAATAAAATTCTAGCAAACCGAATCCAAGACCACATCAAAACAATCATCCATCATGATCAAGTAGGTTTTATCCCAGGAATGCAGGGATGGTTCAATATTCGGAAATCCATCAATGTAATCCACTATATAAACAAACTTAAAGAAAAAAACCACATGATCATCTCACTAGATGCTGAGAAAGCATTTGACAAAATTCAACATCCCTTCATGATAAAAGTCTTGGAAAGATCAGGAATTCAAGGCCCCTACCTAAACATAGTAAAAGCAATTTACAGCAAACCAGTAGCCAACATCAAGCTAAATGGAGAGAAACTTGAAGCAATCCCACTAAGATCAGGGACTAGACAAGGTTGCCCACTCTCCCCCTACCTATTCAATATAGTACTGGAAGTCTTAGCCAGAGCAATTAGACAGCAAAAAGAAGTCAAAGGGATACAAATAGGAAAGGAAGAATTCAAAATATCGCTATTTGCAGATGATATGATAGTATACTTAAGTGACCCCCAAACTTCCACCAGAGAACTCCTAAACCTGATAAACAACTTCAGCAAAGTGGCTGGTTATAAAATCAACTCAAACAAATCAGTAGCCTTCCTCTACATGAAAGATAAACAGACTGAAAAAGAAATTAGGGAAATGACACCCTTCACAATAGTTGCAAATAATATAAAATACCTTGGTGTGAATCTAACCAAGCAAGTGAAAGACCTGTATGACAAGAACTTCAAGTCTCTGAAGAAAGAAATTGAAGAAGATCTCAGAAGATGGAAAGATCTCCCATGCTCATGGATTGGCAGGATTAATATAATAAAAATGGCCATCTTGCCAAAAGCAATCTACAGATTCAATGCAATCCCCATTAAAATCCCAACTCAATTCTTCACAGAGTTAGAAAAGGAAATTCTCAAATTCATATGGAATAACAAAAAACCCAGGATAGCGAAAACTATTCTCAACAATAAAAGAACTTCTGGAGGAATTACCATCCCTGACCTCAAGCTGTACTACAGAGCAATAGTGATAAAAACTACCTGGTATTGGTACAGAGACAGGCAGGAAGATCAATGGAATAGAATTGAAGACCCAGAAATGAACCCACACTCCTATGGTCACTTGATCTTTGACAAAGGAGCTAAAACTGTCCAGTGGAAAAAGGACAGCATTTTCAACAAATGGTGCTGGTTCAACTGGAAGACAACATGTAGAAGAATGAAAATTGATCCATTCTTATCCCCTTGTACAAAGCTCAAGTCTATGTGGATAAAGGACCTCCACATAAAACCAGATACACTGAAACTAATAGAAGAGAAGGTGGGGAAAAGCCTCGAATACTTGGGCACAGGGGAAAAGTTCCTGAACAGAACTCCAATGGCATATGCTCTAAGATCGAGAATTGACAAATGGGACTTCATAAAATTGCAAAGTTTCTGTAAGGCAAAGGACACTGTCAATAGGACAAAACGACAACCAACAAATTGGGAAAAGATCTTTACCAATCCTTCATCTGATAGAGGGCTAATATCCAATATATACAAAGAACTCAAGAAATTAGACTCCAGGCAACCAAATTACCCTATTAAAAAATGGGGTATAGAGCTTAACAAAGAATTTTCAACAGAAGAAACTCGAATGGCCGAGAAGCACCTAAAGAAATGCTCGGCATCCTTAGTCGTCAGGGAAATGCAAATCAAAACAACCCTGAGATTCCATCTCACACCAGTCAGAATGGCTAAGATTAAAAACTCAGGTGATAGTAGATGCTGGCGAGGGTGTGGAGAAAGAGGAACACTCCTCCATTGTTGGTGGGACTGCAAGATGGTGCAACCACTTTGGAAATCAGTCTGGCGGTTCCTCAGAAAATTGGACATAGCATTACCCGAGGATCCAGCTATACCACTCCTAGGCATATACCCAGAAGATGCTCG
>NW_021616588.1:0-203 GCF_004785775.1 Grammomys surdaster
GCCCAGCTGTGGGCATTTTAAGACAAGAGGTCAACATGTCTCAGGTCATAGTACATCAAGGTCAGGGGTGACAATGGGCTTCAGCTCTGGAGTTGAGGTCTGGATGGCTCTACTTGGCTCCAATCTCCCTCTCCCTTTCCCTCTCTCCCCTCTCCCTCTCCCTTTCCCTCTCTCCCCTCTCCCTCTCCCTCTCCCTCTCCCTC
>NW_021616588.1:303-3289 GCF_004785775.1 Grammomys surdaster
CTCCCTCTCCCTCCCCCTCTCCCTCTCCCTCTCCCTCTCTCTCTCCCTCTCCTTTTTTCCCTCTTTCCCTCTTTCTTTCTCTTTCTTCTTCATTCCCTCCCTGCCTCTTTCTCCCTTCCCCTCCCCCTCTCCATCTCACTATCCCTCCCCCTCTCCTCCTCTCTGTGTCTCTCTTTTAGAGGGAAGCTTTTTTCCCCTTTGTGTATGTGTGTGGTGTGTATGTGTGCATGTATGCAAAAGTGTGCTGTCCCTTGTGTGTACACATGCATGTGTACATATGTGCATGCATGGGTGTTGTGCTTGCATTACATGTATGTCTGTGCCTGGTGCCTGCAGAAACCAGCAGAGGCATCAAATCCACTGGAACTAAGTTATGGGCAGTTGTAAGCCTCCATGAGGGTGCTGGAATCGAACCCGGGGACTCTGGACTTGAACCATCTTGCCAGCTCTTCTTTTTCAATAGGCTATTCATTTTTTAATTAATTGACTTCTTAAAGGTCACTTAATTTTATAAGTGGCTATGTGCCACAGAGTGCACTATAGAGGTCACCTCTACTTTCACTTAACTTTCTGAGGTTAGTTTTCTCTTCATGTGGGTCTCAGGGGTCAAACTCAGATCACCACGTTCCTCACCCACTGAACTACGTTGCCGGTGCCAGTGGGCTTTGTTGGTTTTTTTTTGTTTTGTTTTGTTTTTGAGGCAGGGTCTCACTTTGGTAGCCCTGGCTCTCCCGGAACTCACTTTGTAGAACAGGTGGCCTCAGAATACACAGGAATCCACCTGCCTCTGCCTCTCGAGTTCCAGGATTTAAAGTGTGCTCCACCACCACCGGGCTCTTGAGTTTTTTCAAGGCAGTGTCAGGTCAGAGAGCACTGAGCGGGTAACAGACTTCTCAGGAGCCTCCTCTCAACTCTATGCCTTCTGCTTTGTGGCACTGTGGTGTGTGTGCTGTTATAACTGAAGTCTGTGCTGTGCTGACTTTTCCTAAGCCTGCAGTGCACCTCAGAGCTGGGTCTCTATGTACGCGGGCAGCAGTGAGACAGCCTGGGCTGCCACCTTAGTGTGGTGCAGTGTCTCCACACTGTAAACCTGTCCTTCTTCCTCATGCACCCCCATCTACAGTCTTCACCCCGTATGGGCTCACTGGTCACATGGCTGGGTTCACTGTACCCCCTTACAGTTTGGTCCTACTAATCTAATTGTTCCTGAAGGTCCTCTACCTTTTGTGACTCGGGAACTCTTTTTCTTCCCCTTGCTAGGCAGTATCCCCTGACACTTGATCCCCCATATGTACAGGCTCCTGTCAGCTGACTGAAGACTGGTCCATGAGGGGGCTAGGGGTCAGCAGAGTGCTTTCCTCAACAGCACAAGGACTTGGATTTGACCTCCAGAGCCCTGGGAAATGCTGGGCATGGCTGTGTGCAAATCCCAGTCGTAGGGGGAGGGACAGGAGGCTGGGGCTTACAGGCCAGCCAGACTAGATTAAGGGCTGAGCTCCAGGTCAGGGAGAGGCCTTGCCCCAGAGGAGATCAGCAGTGTTCCAGGGTATGACACCCAGACTGTCCCCAACCTCCACATGCTGTTAACTTGCATGCATGTACACCAATGCATGCACAAACATTGAAAGATCAAACGGGGCTGGAAGATATGACTCAGCAGTTAAGGGCACATAGTGCTCTTCCAGAGGACTAAGGCTCGATTCTCAGCACCCACATGGTGGGTCACAGCCATCTGTATCTCCAGTTCCAGAAGATCTGGTCACCAAGAGCTCCTGCACATGCCATGCATATAAACTCATGAAAACAACCACACAGAACGAATAGAATAATTAGGAAATGTTTTTAAGAAGGCAAAAATGGAAATATGGAGGAGACATTTGGTGTGATTTTCCCTGCCATTGTCCCCAAACAGGGCTGTTACCAGATTCTCAGTCATGTAGAGATTGGCACGGGGAAGGCTTCTTAGGGTGTGTGGTTTGTAGTGTCTTGAACCAAGTCTACCCCTATCCCTGTCCCATGAGTGCCAAACCAGGACTGGGTGTGAACCTGATGAGGGAGACTCTTTATCCCTTAGGGTCTCTGGAATAAGGAGCTGGTGTGGGTGGCTCCTGCTGACCTATGAACTCTGTGCCTGTCCTCTCCACACCTCTAACCCCTTATGGAACGCTGCTGTCTGCCGTGCACATTCACTGCAGTTGCTTCTAGCCTGCTGTGTTCATCTAGGCTCCCGGTCCACCAAGACCATTGCAGGAAATCGTGTTAGGCCACGGAGCTCAGATGTGCGCCAGCTCGGATGGTGTGTTTCTTTTTGCTTTTTTGCTCTACAAAGCAAAGGAAGGTTCAGCATTCCATGGTGAATAAACTTAAACAAACAAAACCCACTGAGTGACAGAATACGGTTTCTATGCCAAGCTCAGAAGCTCATACTTCTTGTCCCAGCACTTAAGAGGTTGAGCCAGGAGGATCTAGAATTTAGGGTCATCCTTAACTAATTAGTGAGTTGGAGGCCAGTCTGGGCTACACGTGACCCTGACTTGAAAAGAGAAAAATAATTTAAGTTTCCTTTTGAGTCTGGCTTCTCCAGCTTGCATCGGTTCATCTGTGCAGCTCACTATGGCACAAATACAGAGGGCTCCCTCTGCTTTAGCCTCAGTTACCAACGGTCAACCATGATCTGAAAATAAGAAATGGCAAAGTCCTTAAAGAAGCTGTTTGTAGTTTGGGAGTTTATTTGGAGGCAGGGGCGGTTTGTTTTGATTTGTTTAAGGTTGGGTGTTTCCATGTAGCCCTGACTGTCCTGGAACTCACTCTGTAGACCAGGCTGGCCTCAAATTCAGAGATCCTCCTGCCTCTGACTCCCCAGTGTTGGTGTTAAAGGTGTGTGCTGCCACCACCTGGCAGTTTGTAGGTTTTAAACTGAGCTTGTTCTGTGTGGCATGGAATGCTTCCTGGACATTCTACCTCATCCACCAGCATGGGCCCCTGT
>NW_021616589.1:0-6570 GCF_004785775.1 Grammomys surdaster
TATATATATATTTTAAAATATATTGTACTATTATCCTATATATTATATGTAGCGTCTATTTTAATATACATTATGTTATCATATTATGTATATATAATGAATTTAATAAATATGCATTTATACATTGTATTATATCATATATTGTATACATGCATTTATACATTGCACTGTCATGTTATATATACTATATATGTTATGTATATTTACTATATTTTATAGTGCTATATTATATACACATAATAAATTTAATATGTATGTATTAAAATTGAACTATATGCCACGCGATGGTGGCGCTCGCCTTTAATCCCAGCACTTGGGAGGCAGAGTCAGGCGGATTTCTGAGTTCGAGGCCAGCCTGGTCTACAGATTGAGTTCCAGGACAGCCCGGGCTACACAGAGAAACCCTGTCTTGAAAAAATATTTATATATATGACAAAATATCAGAATAATTTATTACTATTACTGTTATTGTTATTATTACTATTATTTTCTCTATGTACACACTATATGCTGCTCCTTGCCATGTCTCCCTATAGTTCACAGGGGCACAGAAAGCCACGCGATGGGTAGCCTGTGGTAACCTGTGGCTGAGCAGGTTGCAGCAGGAGAACAGTATCTACCCTGTGAGCACTCTGTGTGTTAGCTGTAGTCTGACTGTGCAGCAGCTGATAACCAGGGCATTACTGAGCTCTAAGGCAAGCTGTTGCCATACTATAACATAAGTATACGTATATAGTATATAATATATTATTATATTACACATTATATATTGGATATGGTATATTACATATTTCACTGACTTACACTGGCTGCTTTGATGAAAATCTATCAACTACAAAAGTGTGGGGTGCATTTCCAGACACTCTAGTCAGTTCCAGGGCCCTAATGTGTCTATCTTCATACCACTGTCTTGATTTTGATAGCTTTTGAGAACACCTTCAGGTCAGGGAGGCATAAATTACATAAACTGCATACTGTGTCATGCGTATTATATATTACATGAATTTTAAACGACATATTGTTTTATGTAAGTTATATCACACATTATTCTATGTATATATTATTATATATATAAAACGTATATGACATATAGTATATATGGTGAATATGGATTATTCCTATTCAGTTATTTTTGAATTAATATTATCTATGACAGATGACTATTGATAATTCAGCTTTTCTTTATTTCTGATTTCCTATTAACTATGACTGATGACTATTGATTATTCGTGATCATTTATTTCTGAGTTACTATTATCTATGACTGATGACTATTGATATTTCAGGTTTATTTATTTCTGATTTACTATTAACTATGAATGATGACTATTGATTATTCATGTTCATTTATTTCTGTTTTACTATTAACAACAAATGGTGATTATTGATTATTTCTCTTCATTTATTCCTAACATACTATTATCTATGACTGATGACTATGGATATTTCAGTTTTATTTATTTCTGATTTTCTATTAACTATGGCAGATGACTATGGATTATTCATGATCATTTATTTCTGACTTACTATTATCTACGACTGATGGCTATTGATATTTCAGGTTTATTTATTTCTGATTTACTATTATCTATGACAGATGACTATTGATTATTCATGATCATTTATTTCTGACTTACTATTTTTTTATGATGGATGACTATTGATATTTAAGCTTTATTTATTTCTGATTTACTATTAACTATGACTGATGAGTATTGATTTTTCATTCTCATTTATTTCTGATTTACTATTATCCACGAATGGTGAATATTGATTATTCCTGTTCATTTATTTCTGACTTACTATTATCTATGACTGATGACTATTGACATTTCAGCTTTATTTATTTCTGATTTACTATTAACTATGAATGATGACTATTGATTATTCATGTTCATTTATTTCTGATTTATAATTATCCACGAGTGGTGAATATTGATTATTATTGTTCATTTATTTCTGACTTGATTTTATCTATGACTGAAGACTATTGATATTTCAGCTTTATTAATTTCTGATTTCCTATTAACTATGACTGATGACTATTGATAATTCATGTTCATTTATATCTGATTTACTATTATCGACGAATGGTGAATACTGATTATTCATGTTCATTTATTTCAGACTTAATTTTATCCACGATATGTGAATATTGATTATTTCTGTTCATTTATTTTTGACTTACTATTATCTATGACTGATGACTATTGATATTTCAGCTTTATTTGTTTCTCATTTGCTATTAACTATGACTGATGATTATTGATTATTCATGTTCCTTTATTTCTGATTTACTATTATTCAGAAATGGTGAATATTGATTATTCATATTCATTTATCTGACTTACTATTATCTCTGACTGATTACTATTAATATTTAAGTTTTTTTCTGATTTACCATTAACTATGAATGATGACTATTGATTATTCATGTTCATTTATTTCTAATTTACTATTAAACACAAATTGTGATTATTGATTATTCCTTTTAATTTATTTCTAACATACTATTAACTATGACTGATGACTATTGATATTTCAGCTTTATTTTCTTCTGATGTCCTATTAACTATGACTGATGACTATTTGTTATTCATGTTCATGCATTTCTGGTTTACAGTTGATGACTAATGATTATTCACTTTCATTTATTTCTGATTTTCTATTATCCCCAAATAGTGATTATTGATTATTGCTGTTCATTTATTTTGACTTACTATTATCTATGACTGATGACAATTGATATTTCAGCTTTATTTATTTCTGATGTCCTATTAACTATGACTGATGACTATTGATTATTAATGTTCACTTATTTTTGATTTATTATTATCCACAAATTGTGAATATTGATTATTCGTGTTCATTTTTTTTCTGACTTACTATTTCTATGACTGATGACTATTGATATTTCAGCTTTATTTATTTCTGATTTCCTATTAACTATGACTAATGACTATTGACTATTCATTTTCATTTATTTCTGATTTGCTCTTTTCCATGAATGGTAAATATTTATTATTCCTGCTCATTTATTTCTGAGTTACTATTTTCTATGATTGATGACTATTGATATTTAGGATTTCTTTATTTCTGATTTCCTCTTAACTATGAATGATGATTATTTAATATTCATGTTCATTTATTTCTGATTTACTTTTATCCACGAATTGTGAACATTGATTATTTCTGTTCGTTTATTTTTGACTTACTATTATCTATGACGGATGACTATTGATATTTCAGTTTATTAATTTCTGATTTACTATTAATTATGACTGATAACTATTGATTATTCATGTTCATGTATTTCTGATTTACAATTACCAACGAATGGTGAATATTGATTATTCCTATTCATTTCATTGTTACTTAGTATTTTTGATGACTGATGACTATTGATATTTCAGCTTAATTTATTTCTGATTTCCTATTGACTATGACTGATGACTATTGATTATTCATGTTGATTTATTTCTGATTTACTATTATCCAGGAATGGTGAATATTGATTACTCCTGTTGATTTATTTCTGAATAACTATTATCGGTGACTGATGACTATAGATATTTCAGCTTTATTAATTTCTAGTTTCCTATTAACTATGACAGTTGACTCTTGATTATTCACTTTTAATTATTTCTGATTTAATACTATCCACGAATTGTGAATATTGATTATTCATGTTAATTTATTTCTGATTTACTATTATTCACATATGTTGATTATTGATTACTCATGTTCATTTATTTCTGACTTACTATTTTCTTTGACTGATGACTACTGATATTTCAGCTTAATTTATTTCTCATTTACTATTAACTATGACAAATGAATATTGATTACTCATGTTCATTTATTACTGATTTACTATTGTCAATGAATGATGAATATTGATTATTCCTGTTCATTTATTTCTGACTTACAATTTTCTATGACTGATGACTATTTATATTTCAGCTTTATTTTTTTCTGATTTACTATATAATTTGTCAGATGAATATTGATTATTCATGTTCACTTATTTCTGATTGATTATTTTCTGTGAATTGTGAATATTGATTATTCATGTTCATTTATTTCTGACTTACTATTACCTATGATGGATGACTATTGATATTTTAGCTTTATTTATTTCTGATGTCCTATTTTCTATGACTGATGACTATTGACTATTCATGTTCATTTATTTCTGACTATCTATTATCTATGACTGATGATTATTGATTGTTCATATTCATTAATTTCTGACATATTATTATCTATGACTGATGACTCTGGATATTTCAGCTTTATTAATTTCTGATTTCCTATTAACTATGACTGATGACTCTTGATTATTGATTTTTATTTATTTCTTATTTACTACTATCCACGAATTGTGAATATTGATTATACATGTACAATTATTTCTGATTTACTATTATCCAAGAATTGTGAATATTGATTACTCCTCTTCATTTATTTCTCACTTACTATTATCGATGAATGACGACTACTGATATTTACGCTTTATTTATTTCTGTTTTCCAATTAAGTATGAGTGATGACTATTGATTATTCATGTTCTTTTATTGCTGATTTACTAGTATCCACGAATGGTGAATATTGGTTATTCCTGTTTATTTATTTCTGATTTAAAATTATTTATGACTGATGACTATTGATATTTCAGGTTTATTTATTTCTGATTTACTATTATCTATGAAGTGTAACTATTGATATTTCAGCTTTTTTTATTTCTGAATTACTATTAACAAGGATTGATGACTATTGATTATTCATGTTCATATATTTCTTACTTTCTATTATCAATGACTGATGATTATTGTCTATTCATGTTCATTCATTTCAGATTTTCTATTATGTATGACTGATGTCTATTGATATTTCACCTTTATTTATTTCTGATTTCCTATTAACTATGACTTATGATTATTGACTATTCATTTTCATTTGTTTCTGATTTACTATTTTCCACGTATGGTGAATATTGATTAATGTTCCTCACTTCTTACTGAGTTATTATTTTCTGTGACAGATGACTATTGATAATTAAGCTTTATTTTTTTCGGATTTCCTCTTAATTATGACTGATGACTATTGATTTTTCATGTTCATTTACATCTGCTTAACTATTATCCAGGAATGGTGAATATTGCTTATTCATGTTAATTTATTTCTGACTTACTATTATTTGTGACTGATGACTATTGATATTTCATCTTTATTTATTTCTGATTACATATTAAGTATGACTGATGACTTTTGATTATTCATGTTCATTTATTTCTGATTTACAATTATCTACAAATGACGAATGTTTATTATTCCTGTTCATTAATTTCTGACTTACTGTTATCTATGATAATGAATATTGATATTTCATCTTTATTAATTTCTGATTACCTATTAACTATGTCTGATGAATATTGAATATTCATGCTCATTTATCTCTGCTTAAATATAATCCACGAATCGTGAATATTCATTATTCCTGTTCATTAATTTCTGACTTATTCTTATCTATGTCTGGTAACTATTGATATTTCAGCTATATATTTCAGGTTTATTATTATCTATGACTGATGATTATTGATTATTCATGTTCATTTATTTCTGGTTTATTATTATCCAACAATGGTTAATATTGATTATTCCTGTTCATTTATTTCTGACTTATTCTTATCTATGTCTGGTAACTATTGATATTTCAGCTTTCTTTCTTTTTTTTATTGGATATTTTATTTACATTTCATATGTTATCCCCTTACCCATCCCCCACCCTCCCGGGAACCCCCCATCCCCTTACCCCTTCTCCTTCTTCTCTGTGGATGTAACCCCCACCTACCCCCCCACTCCCACTTCCCCACCCTGAAAATTCCCACCCCCTGGGGCGTCCAGCCTTCATGAGGTCAAGGATCTCATCTTCCACCTGTGCCCGGCAGGGCCCTCTACTCTTACATATTCAGCTGAAGCCCTGGATCCCTCCATAAGTGCTCCCAGGCTGGTGGTTAGGACCCTGGGAGCTGTGGTTGGTTGGTTTTGTTGCTCTCCTCATGGTGCCACAAACCCTTTCAGCTCCTTCAGTCCTCACTCTAACTCCTCCATTGAGAACCTCATGATCAGTTCAATGGCTAGTTGTGAGCATCTGCCTCTGAATATGTCAGACTCTTGAAGGCCTCTGAGGAGACATCCATATCAGGCCCTTATCAGCATGTACTTCCTGACTTCCACATCAGCATCTACCTTTGGTGACTGCATATGGGGTGGATACTCAGGTGGAAAGGTCTTCAAATGGCCCCTCCTTCAGTTTCTGTCCCTCACTTTGTCTCCATGTTTGCTCCCTTGAGTATTTTGTTGCTCCTTCTAAGAAGGACCAAATCACCCCCACTTGGTCTTCCTTCTTCATGAGCTTCATGTGGCCTGTGAGTTGCATCTTGGGCATTTCAAGGTTCTGGGCTAATATTCAAAAATCAGTGAGTGAATACCATGTGTGTTCTTTTGTGATTGGCTTACTTCACTCAGGATGATAATTTCTAGTTCCATCCATTTACCTAGGAACCT
>NW_021616590.1:0-2680 GCF_004785775.1 Grammomys surdaster
CAATTCTGTCAAAATCTTTATTTAATAACAATTTCTGTCACTATTTTTACTTAAAAACGAATTCTGTCAACATCTTTATTTAATAAACAATTCTGTCAATTTCATAAATAAGCCATTTTGTCAATAGGTTTATTTAAAAACCAATTCTGTCAATATGTTTATTTAAATACCAATTCTGTCAGTACCTTTATTTAAAAACCAGTTCTGTCATTATCTTTATTTAATAGCCAATTATGACTGGCAATATCTTTAATTAATATCCAATTCTGTCAATATCTTTAGTTAGTAAACAGTTCTGTCAATATCTTTAGTTAATAACCAGTTCTGTCAATATCTTTATTTAATAACCAATTCTGTTAATATCTTTCTTTAAAAACCCATTCTGTAAATAAATTTATTTAAAAACCAATTCTGTCAATATTTTAATTCCAAACCATTTCTGTCAATATCTTTATTTAAAAACCAATTCTGTCAATCTCTTTATTTAAAAACCAATTCTGTCAATATCTTTATTTAATAACCAATTCTGTCAATATCTTTATTTAATAAACAATTCTTTCAATAACTTTATTTAAGAACCATTCTGTCAATATCTTTATTTAAAAACCAATTCTGTCAATACATTTAGTTAGTAACCAGTTCTGTCAATATCTGTATAAATTAACCAATTCTGGCTGTAAATATGTTTATTTAATAATCAGTTCTGTCAATATCTTTATTTAATAACCCATTTTGTGTGGCAATATCTTTATTTCACATCCAATTCTGTCAATATTTTAATTTAATAACCTATTCTGTCAATATTTTTATTTAATAATCAGTTATGTAATAACCAATCCTATCAATATCTTTATTTAAAAACCAATTCTGTCAATACCTTTATTTAATAAACAATTTTGACAATATCTTAATTAACCCCAATTTTGTCAATATCTTTAATTAATAACCAATTCTGTCAATATCTTTATTTAATAACCAACTCTGTCAATACCTTTAGTTAGTAACCAGTTCTGTCAATATCTGTATAAATTAACCAATTCTATCCGTCAGTATCGTTATTTAATAAACAATTTTGTCAATATCTTTGTTCAATAACCAATCTGTCAATATCTTTATTTAATAATCAGTTATGTAAAAACCAATTATGACTATATTTTTATTTTTAATCCAATTCCGTCAATAACTTTATTTAGTATCCAATTATGTCAATATCTTTATTTAAAAAAACATTCTGTCAATATCTTTATTTAAAAAACCAATCCTGTAAATATATTTATTAATAACCAATTCTGTCAATATCATTAGTTAATAATCAATTCTTTGATAACCCATTCTGTCAATATCTTTATTAAAAAACCAAATCTGTCAATATATTTATTTAAAAACCAATTGTGTCAATAACTTTATTTAAAAACCAATTCTGTCAATATCTTTATTTAACAAACAATTCTGTCAGTATGTTTATATAATAAACAATTCTGTCAATATCTTTATTTAAAAACCAATTCTGTCAATATCTTTATTTAATAACCAGTTCAGTCAATATCTTTATTTAATAACCAATTCTGTCTGTAAATTCCTTTATTTAATAATCAAATCTGTCAATATCTTTATTTAAAAACCAATTCTGACAATATCTTTATTTAAAAAGCAATTCTGCCAATATCTTTATTTAATAACCAGTTCTGTCAATATCTTTATTTAATAACTAATTCTGTCAATATCTTTATTTAAAAACCAATTCTGTCAACATCTTTATTTAAAAACCAATTCTGTAAAAATCTTTATTTAATAACAGTTTCTGTCAATATTTTTACTTAAAAACGAATTCTGTCAACATCTCTATTTAATAAACAATTCTGTCAATATCGTAAAAAAGCCATTCTGTCAATATCTTTCTTTAAAAACAAATTCTGTCAATATGTTTATTTAAAAAGCAATTCTGTCAATATCTTTATTTCAAAACCAGTTCTGTCATTTTCTTTATACAATAACCAATTCTGACTGGCAATATCATTAATTAATATCCAATTCTGTCAATATCTTTATTTAGTAAACAATTCTGTCAATATCTTTATTTAATAAACAGTTGTGTCCATATCTTTATTTAATAACCAGTTCTGTCAATCTATTTCTTTAAAAGCCAATTCTGTAAATAACTTTATTTAAAAGCCAGTTCTGTCAGTATCTTTATTTAATAAACAATTCTGTCTATATCTTTAATTCCAAACCATTTCTTTCAATATCTTTATTTAAAAACCAAATCTGTCCATATCTTTATTTAAAAACCAATTCTGTCAACATCTTTATTTAAAAACCAGTTCTGTCAATATTTTATTTAATAACTAGTTCTGTCAATTTCTTTGTTCAATAACCAATTCAGTCAATATCTTTATTTAATAATCAGTTATGTAATAAACAATTATGTCTATATCTTTATTTTAAATCAAATTCTGTCAATAACTTTATTTAGTATCCAATTCTGTCAATATCTTTATTTAAAAAAACATTCTCTCAATATCTTTATTTAAAAAACAATTCTGTAAATATATTGATTTACTAACCAATTCTGTCAATATCATTATTTAATAATCAATTCTTTGATAACCAATTCTGTCAATATCTTTATTAAAAAACTAATTCTGTCAATATCTTTATTTAAAAACCAATTCTGTCAATA
>NW_021616591.1:0-6140 GCF_004785775.1 Grammomys surdaster
AATGTGGACAGATATTAAAGACTACTGGTTGTTAATTCCTATTAGTTGGATGTTGCTGGTGTTAGTGTGTTTTTGGGTTTGCTGGTATGAAATTAGTTATTTTCTGTATTTCCTTGGATGTATTTTTCCTCTTTGGTGTGCAGTCTTCTTTCTAGTATTTTTTTGTAGTGCTTGATCTCTGCATAGTAACTTTTAAGTATTGATCACTTGGATTTGTCTTGAAGTATCATGTTTTCTCCGTCTACATTAATTGTAAATTTTGCTGGTTATACTGGTTAGGTAGTCATTTTTTTTTTTTTTTGAGGATGGAAGATCCAGGCCCTTCTAGGTTATACAGTCTCTATTGAGAAGCCAGGTATAATTCTGATAGGTTTACTTTTGTACGTTACCTGGTCTTTTCCCCTTGTTCCTTAGAATATTCATTATTGGTTATATAGATTTTGTGTATTTGTATTATGTGGTGGGAGAATTTCTTAGTCCAATCTACGTTTATAGGCATATCTTTCCTTTGGTTTTGAATGTTTTCTTCTATGACTTTGTTGAAAATACTTTCTGGCTCTTGGAGCTGTTGCTCCTCCCTGTCATGGTATTTCAGATTGCCTGGATGTTTTGTGTCAGGAATTTTTTTATATTTAACATTTTCTTTGATTGCTATATCACTTTCCTTTATTGTGCCTTCAATGCCTGAGATTCACTCATCTATTTCATTCTGTTGGTGATGCTTGCATCTGTTATTCCTATTCTCTTCGTTAGGTTTTCCATCTCCAATATTCCCTCAGTTCATGTTTTATTTCTTCTATTTCCATTTCAGGTTTTGCACAGCTTTATTTCTTTCCTTCACCTATTTTATGACATTTTGAATTATTTCTTTAAGGGATTTTGTTATTACTTCTTTCAGGATCTCTACTTGTTTTATTCTATTTTCCTCTTTTTCTTTAATGAATTTATTCATTTTCTCCATAAATGCCTCTATAATCTTTATATGATTGGATTTAAAGTAATTTTCTTGTGTTTTGTTTGGTTTTATTAGAATATCCAGGACTCTTCCGGTTTGGGCCCGAGCATAGAGTAGGTCGCAGGCTGCAGCTCCGTACCCAACCCCAGAAAACCGAGAGAAACAGGGACTCCCAGGAGCTTGAACTCACGCAGCATCCCAGGTAAGGTAAAAGCAACACTCACCCCAAACAAGGAGCAACCGGGACCCACTGGGACCCAGGAATTCGCTCCTGGCCCGGGGCGGGCTCCATCCGGTCTGGGCCCGAGCACTTGCGAATCCCGGGAGGCAGCTCTGCACCCAATCTCGGAGAATCCAGAGGAAGCGGGGCTCGCAGGACCTCTGTGCCAAGCAGGGTCTTGGGCTAGGAGGTGGCAGAGCTTGCCCCCAAACAGGGAGCGGCTAGGACCCACTGGGACCCAGGAGTTCACTCCAGGCCCGGAGCGTGGGTTCCTTCCGGTCTGTGCCGGAGCAGATCCCAAGAGTCAGCTCTGCACCCAATCTCGCAGAATCCAGAGGAAGCAGCGGGGCTCGCAGGACCTCTGTGCCAAGCAATTTCTTAGGCTAGGAGGTGGCAGTGCTCGCCCCCAATCAGGAAGCAACTGGGACCCACTGGGACCCACTGGGACTCACTGAGACCCAGGAATCCACTCCTGACCCGGAGCCCCGGCCCCTTCCGGTTTGTTTCCACCTGAACACCGAGCACATCTTGGGCCTCAGCTCTAACTCAAGCAGCAAAACCCATCCCAAACAGTTCTGACACAACCTAGATAATAGGAAAGACAGGCCCCAGTCAGAGACAGCACAGATAGCACAAAGGTGACCCAGATGGCGAAAGGCAAGCGCAAGAACACAAGCACCAGCAACACAAGGTATTTGCCAGTATCAGAACCTAGTTCTCCCACATTAGAAAGTCCTGAACTCCCCATATCACCAGGAAAACAAGAACCAGATCTAAAATCACTTCTAATGATGATGCTAGAGGACTACAAGAAGGAAGTAAATAACACTATCAAAAAACTTGAGGAGAACACAGGAAAACAGGATGAAGTCCTTAAAGAAACACAAAAATCCTTTAAAGAATTACAAGAAAACACAAACAAACAGATGAAGGATTTGAACAAAAACATCCAGGACATAAAAATGGAAGTGGAAACAATAAAGAAGTCACAAAGGGAGACTATCCTGGAGATAGAAAACCTAAAAAAGAAATCAGGAGTCATAGACACAAGCATCACCAACAGAATACAAGAGATAGAAGAAAGAATCTCAGGTGCAGAAGATACCTTAGAAAATATTGACACAACTATCAAAGAAAATGCAAAATGCAAAAAGTTGTTATCTCAAAATATCCAGGAAATCCAGGACGCAATGAGAAGACCAAACCTAAGGATAATAGGTATAGATGAGAGTGAAGATTCCCAACTTAAAGGGCCAGTAAATATCTTCAACAAAATCATTGAGGAAAACTTCCCTAACCTAAGGAATGAGATGCCCATAATCACACAAGAAGCCTACAGAACGCCAAACAGACTAGATCAAAAAAGAAACACCTCCCGTCACATAATAATCAAGACACAAAATGTACAAAACAAAGAAAGAATTTTAAAAGCAGTTAGGGAAAAAGGCCAAATAACATATAAAGGCAAACCTATCAGAATTACACCTGACTTCTCACCAGATACTATAAAAGCCAGAAGATCCTGGACAAATATCATACAAACCCTAAGAGAACATAAATGCCAGCCCAAGCTACTTTACCCAGCAAAACTCTCAATTACCATAGATGGAGAAACTAAGATATTCCATGACAAAACTGAATTTACACAGTATCTTCCCACAAATCCAGCTTTACAAAGGATAATAGCAGGAAAGCTCCAATACAAGGAGGGCAATCATACCCTAGAAAGAGCAAGAAAATAATCCTTTTCCATCAAACCCAAAAGAAGATAACCACACAAACGATGTCTCCACTATTAGCAAAAATGACAGGAAGCAACAACACCCTCTCCTTAATATCTCTTAACATCAATGGACTCAATTCCCCAATAAAAAGGCATAGGCTAACGGACTGGATACGCAAACAGGACCCAGCTTTTTGCTGCTTACAGGAAACCCACCTCAGTGACAAAGACAGACACTACCTTAGAGTAAAAGGTTGGAAAACAATTTTTCAAGCAAATGGTCCTAAGAAACAAGCGGGAGTAGCCATTCTAATATCGAATAAAATAGACTTTCAACTTAAAACTATCAAAAAGGATAAGGAAGGGCATTTCATACTTGTCAAAGGAAAAGTCAACCAACATGAACTCTCAATACTGAATATCTATGCGCCAAATACAAGAGCATCGACTTTCATAAAAGAAACCTTACTAAAGCTCAAAACACACATTGCACCTCACATAATAATAGTGGGAGACTTCAACACCCCACTCTCAGCAATGGATAAATCATGGAAACAGAAACTAAATAGAGATACAGTAAAACTAACAGAAGTTATGAACCAAATGGACTTAACAGATATCTATAGAACATTTCACCCTAAAGCAAAAGAATATACCTTTTTCTCAGCACCTCATGGTACCTTCTCCAAAATAGACCATATAATTGGGCACAAGACAGGCCTCAACAGATATAAGAAAATTGAAATAATTCCCTGCATCCTATCAGATCACCATGGTCTAAGGCTGGTCTTCAAAAATGACAAAGAGAATGGAAAGCCCACATTCACATGGAAACTGAACAACACCCTACTCCTTGATAATCAGGTAAGGGAAGAAATAAAGAAAGAAATTAAAAACTTTTTAGAATTTAATGAAAATGATGACACATCATACCAAAATCTATGGGATACAATGAAAGCAGTGCTAAGAGGAAAATTCATAGCTCTTAGTGCCTACAAGAAGAAACTGGAGGGAGCATACACTAACAGCTTGACAGAGCACCTGAAAGACATAGAACAAAAAGAAGCTAATACACCCAAGAGGAGTAGACGGCAGGAAATAATCAAACTCAGGGCTGAAATCAACCAAATAGAAACAAAAAGAACTATCCAAAGAATCAATAAAACTAGGAGCTGGTTCTTTGAGAAAATCAACAAGATAGATAAACCCTTAGCTAGACTAATCAGAGGGCAGAGAGACAGTATCCAAATTAATAAAATCAGAACTGAAAAGGGTGACATAACAACAGAAACTGAGGAAATTAAAAAAATCATCAGGTCCTACTACAAAAGCCTATATTCAACAAAATTGGAAAATTTGGATGAAATGGACAATTTCCTAGACAAATACCAGTTACCAATGTTAAATCAGGACCAGATAAACCATCTAAACAGTCCCATAACCCCCAAAGAAATAGAAGCAGCCATTAAAAGTCTCCCTACAAAGAAAAGCCCGGGACCAGACGGTTTTAGTGCAGAATTCTATCAGACCTTCAAGGAAGACCTAATTCCAATTCTTTTCAAACTATTCCACAAAATAGAAACAGAAGGGACATTACCCAACTCATTCTTTGAAGCCACAATTACACTCATACCTAAACCACACAAAGACCCAACAAAGAAAGAGAACTTCAGGCCGATCTCTCTTATGAACATTGATGCAAAATTACTCAATAAAATTCTAGCGAACCGAATCCAAGAACACATCAAAACAATTATCCATCACGATCAAGTTGGCTTCATCCCAGGAATGCAGGGTTGGTTCAATATTCGGAAATCCATCAATGTAATCCATTATATAAACAAACTCAAAGAAAAAAACCACATGATCATCTCACTAGATGCTGAGAAAGCATTTGACAAAATTCAACACCCCTTCATGATAAAAGTCTTGGAAAGGTCAGGAATTCAAGGTCCATACCTAAACATAGTGAAAGCAATATACAGCAAACCAGTAGCCAGCATTAAACTAAATGGAGAGAAACTTGAAGCAATCCCACTAAGATCAGGGACTAGGCAAGGCTGCCCACTCTCCCCCTACTTATTTAATATAGTATTGGAAGTCCTAGCCAGAGCAATTAGGCAACACAAGGAGGTCAAAGGGATACAAATTGGAAAGGAAGAAGTCAAAATCTCACTATTTGCAGATGATATGATAGTGTACTTAAGTGACCCCAAAACTTCCACCAGAGAACTCCTAAACCTGATAAACAACTTTAGCAAAGTGGCTGGATATAAAATTAACTCAAGCAAATCAGTAGCCTTCCTCTACTCAAAAGATAAACTGGCTGAGAAAGAAATTATGGAAATGACACCCTTCAAAATAGTCACAGATAATATAAAATACCTTGGTGTGAACCTAACCAAGCAAGTAAAAGACCTGTATGACAAGAACTTCATTCCCCTGAAGAAAGAAATCGAAGCAGATCTCTGAAGATGGAAAGATCTCCCATGCTCATGGATTGGAAGGATTAATATAGTAAAAATGGCTATTTTGCCAAAAGCCATCTACAGATTTAATGCAATCCCCATCAAAATTCCCACTCAATTCTTCTCAGAGATAGAAAGAGCAATCTTAAAATTTATTTGGAATAACAAAAAACCCAGGATTGCGAAAACTACTCTCAGCAATAAAAGAACTTCTGGAGGAATCACCATCCCTGACTTCAAGCTGTACTACAAAGCAATAGTGATAAAAACTGCATGGTATTGGAACAGAGACAGGCAGGAGGATCAGTGGAATAGAATAGAAGACCCAGAAATGAACCCCCATACCTATGGTCACTTGATCTTTGACAAAGGGGCTAAAACCATCGAATGGAAAAAAGATAGCATTTTCAACAAATGGTGCTGGTCCAACTGGTTGTCAGCATGTAGAAAAAAGCAAATTGATCCATACTTATCTCCATGTACAAAGCTCAATTCCAAGTGGATTAAGGACCTCCACCTAAAACCAGCGACACTGAAACTAATAGAAGAGAAACTGGGAAAAAGCCTGGAATACATAGGAACAGGGAAAAAGTTCCTGAACAGAACACCAATGGCCAGTGCTCTAAGACCAAAAATTGACAAATGGGACCTCATAAAGCTGCAAAGCTTCTGTAAAGCAAAGGACACAGTCAATAGGGCAGAGCGGCAACCAACAGATTGGGAAAAGATCTTCACCAACCCTACATCTGATAAAGGGCTAATATCCAAGGTATA
>NW_021616592.1:0-3980 GCF_004785775.1 Grammomys surdaster
GGTTTTTTGTTATTCCATATGAATTTGAGAATTTCCTTTTCTAACTCTGTGAAGAATTGAGTTGGGATTTTAATGGGGATTGCATTGAATCTGTAGATTGCTTTTGGCAAGATGGCCATTTTTATTATATTAATCCTGCCAATCCATGAGCATGGGAGATCTTTCCATCTTCTGAGATCTTCTTCAATTTCTTTCTTCAGAGACTTGAAGTTCTTGTCATACAGGTCTTTCACTTGCTTGGTTAGATTCACACCAAGGTATTTTATATTATTTGCAACTATTGTGAAGGGTGTCATTTCCCTAATTTCTTTTTCAGTCTGTTTATCTTTCATGTAGAGGAAGGCTACTGATTTGTTTGAGTTGATTTTATAACCAGCCACTTTGCTGAAGTTGTTTATCAGGTTTAGGAGTTCTCTGGTGGAAGTTTGGGGGTCACTTAAGTATACTATCATATCATCTGCAAATAGCGATATTTTGACTTCTTCCTTTCCTATTTGTATCCCTTTGACTTCTTTTTGCTGTCTAATTGCTCTGGCTAAGACTTCCAGTACTATATAAAATAGGTAGGGGGAGAGTGGGCAACCTTGTCTAGTCCCTGATCTTAGTGGGATTGCTTCAAGTTTCTCTCCATTTAGCTTGATGTTGGCTACTGGTTTGCTGTAAATTGCTTTTACTATGTTTAGGTAGGGGCCTTGAATTCCTGATCTTTCCAAGACTTTTATCATGAAGGGATGTTGAATTTTGTCAAATGCTTTCTCAGCATCTAGTGAGATGATCATGTGGTTTTTTTCTTTCAGTTTGTTTATATAGTGGATTACATTGATGGATTTCCGAATATTGAACCATCCCTGCATTCCTGGGATAAAACCTACTTGATCATGATGGATGATTGTTTTGATGTGGTCTTGGATTCGGTTTGCTAGAATTTTATTGAGTATTTTTGCATCGATGTTCATAAGGGAGATTGGTCTGAAGTTCTCTTTCTTTGTCGGGTCCTTGTGGGGTTTGGGTATGAGTGTAATTGTAGCTTCATAGAACGAATTGGGTAGTGTTCCTTCTGTCTCTATTTTGTGGAATAGTTTGAAGAGAATTGGTATTAGGTCTTCCTTGAAGGTCTGATAGAATTCAGCACTAAAACCATCTGGTCCTGGGCTTTTTTTAGTGGGGAGGCTTTTGATGACTGCTGCTATTTCCTGAGGGGTTATGGGACTATTTAGATGGTTTATCTGCTCCTGGTTTAACTTCGGTACCTGGTATCTGTCTAGGAAATTGTCCATTTCATCCAGGTTTTCCAGTTTTGTTGAGTATAGGCCTTTGTAGTAGGATCTGATGATTTTTTGAATTTCTTCAGTTTCTGTTGTTATGTCTCCCTTTTCAGTTCTGATTTTATTAATTTGGATACTGTCTCTGTGCCCTCTGGTTAATCTGGCTAAGGGTTTATCTATCTTGTTGATTTTCTCAAAGAACCAACTCCTGGTTTTATTGATATTTTGTATTGTTCTTTCTGTTTCTATTTGGTTGATTTCAGCCCTGAGTTTGATTATTTCCTGCCTTCTACTCCTCCTGGGTGTATTTGCTTCTTTTTGTTCTAGAGCTTTTAGTTGTGCAGTCAACTTGTTAGTGTGTGCTCTTTCCAGTTTCTTTTTGTAGGCACTTAGAGCTATGAGCTTTCCTCTTAGCACTGCCTTCATGGAGTCCCACAAGTTTTGGTATGATGTGTCCTCATTTTCATTGAATTCTAAAAAGTCTTTTATTTCTTTCTTTATTTCTTCCTTGACCAAGTCATCATTGAGTAGAGAGTTGTTCAGTTTCCATGTGTACGTGGGTTTTCCATTGTTTTTGTCATTATTAAAGACCAGTCTTAGTCCGTGGTGATCTGATAAGATGCAAGGGATTATTTCAATCTTTTTGTATCTGTAGAGGCTTGTTTTGTGACCAATTATATGGTCTATTTTGGAGAAGGTACCATGAGGTGCTGAGAAAAAGGTATATTCTTTTGTTTTAGGATGAAATGTTCTATAGATGTCTGTTAAGTCCATTTGGTTCATAACTTCTGTTAATTTCAAAGTGTCTCTGTTTAGTTTCTGTTTCCATGATCTGTCCATTGCTGACAGTGGGGTGTTGAAATCCCCCACTATTATTGTGTGAGGTGTAATGTGTGTTTTGAGCTTTAGTAAAGTTTCTTTTATGTATGTAGGTGCCCTTGCATTTGGAGCATAGATGTTCAGAATTGAGAGTTCACCTTGGTAGATTTTTCCTTTGATGAGTATGAAGTGTCCTTCCTTATCTTTTTTGATTAATTTTGGATGAAAGTCGATTTTATTTGATATTAGAATGGCTACTCCAGCTTGTTTCTTGGGACCATTGGCTTGAAAAATTGTTTTCCACCCTTTTATTCTGAGGTAGTGTCTGTCTCTGTCACTGAGGTGCGTTTCTTGTATGCAGCAAAATTCTGGGTCTTGTTTGTGTATCCAGTCTGATAGTCTGCGTCTTTTTATTGGGGAATTGAGACCATTGATGTTAAGAGATATTAAGGAAAAATGATTGTTGCTTCCTGTTATTTTTGTTATTAGAGGTAAAGTTATGTTTGTATCTTTTTTGGGGGTTGTTGGAAAATTAATTACTTGCTTTTCCTAGGTTGTAGTTTCCCTCCTTGTGTTGGCATTTTCCATCAATTATCCTTTGAAGTGCTGGGTTTGTGGGAAGATATTGTGCAAATTTGGTTTTGTCATGGAATATCTTGGTTTCACCATCTATAGTGATTGAGAGTTTTGCTGGGTATAGTAATCTGGGCTGGCAATTGTGTTCTCTTAGTGTCTGTATGATGTCAGTCCAGGCTCTTCTGGCTTTTATAGTCTCTGGTGAGAAGTCTGGTGTAATTCTTATAGGTCTGCCTTTATATGTTACTTGACCTTTTTCCCTTACTGCTTTTAGTATTTTTTCTTTGTTTTGTGCATCTGATGTTTTGATTATTATGTGACGGGAGGTATTTCTTTTCTGGTCTAGTCTATTTGGTGTTCTGTAGGCTTCTTGTATGTTTATGGGCATCTTGTTCTTTAGGTTAGGGAAGTTTTCCTCAATAATTTTGTTGAAGATATTTACTGGCCCTTTAAGTTGGGAATCTTCATTCTCATCTATACCTATTATCCTTAGGTTTGGTCTTCTCATTGTGTCCTGGATTTCCTGGATGTTTTGAGTTAGGAGTTTTTTGCATTTTGCATTTTCTTTGACAACTGTGTCAATATTTTCCACCGTATCTTCTGCATTTGAGATTCTCTCTTCTATCTCTTGTATTCGGTTGGTGATGCTTGCGTCTGTGACTCCTGATCTCTTTCTTAGGTTTTCTATCTCCATGGTTGTCTCCCTTTGAACTTTCTTTATTGTTTCTATTTCTAGTTTCAGATCCTGAATGTTTTTGTTTAATTCCTTCTTTGTGTTTTCTTCCATTTCTTTAAGGGATTTCTGTGATTCCTCTTTAAGGGCTTCTATCTGTTTACTTGTACTCTCCTGTATTTCTTTAAGGGAGTTACTTAATTCCTTCTTATAATCCTCTATCATCATCATGAGAAGTGATTTTAATTCTGAATCCTGCTTTTCAGGTGTGATGGGGTGTTCAGGGCTTGCTATATTGGGAGAATTGGGCACTGATGATGCCAAGAAACTTTGGTTTCCGTTGCTTATGTTCTTGCGCTTGCCTTTCGCCATCTGGTTAACTCTAGTGGTACCTGCCCTCACTGTGTAAAACTGGAGTCTGTATTTCCAGTTATCTTGCTTATTGCAGAGCTCCTCAGAGTCCAGAGGTCTCTGTGGTCTTATGCTCCTAATCTCCTGGGTGGAATAACTCCTGGGACTCAGGCCACCTCTTGGATCTGGAAATCCTTCTGCTCTGAGTGCAGTGGGTCCTCGATGACTCAGGATTCAGTTTCAGCTGCTCTGAGTGCAGTGGCTCCAGCTGCTCTGAGTGCAGTGGCTCCTGGATG
>NW_021616592.1:3990-4143 GCF_004785775.1 Grammomys surdaster
GAGTGCAGTGGCTCCTGGATGACTCAGGATTCAGTTTCTCAACAGGACGGGAGCAGACCGACTCTGTGTCTGCTCCAGCCCAGAGGACCAGGCAGGGGCAGAAGACTGAAATTACGTTTTTGTGTTTCTGTTCTTTTGGGTTTGTTGTGGAAA
>NW_021616593.1:0-2196 GCF_004785775.1 Grammomys surdaster
ATAAATGTACACATTTATATTTAATACATACATTAAGAGTGTTTATTGTTGCCGAGCAGTGGTGGCGCACGCCTTTAATCCAAACACTTGGGAGGCAGAGGCAGGTGGATTTCTGAGTTTGAGGCCAGCCTGGTCTACAGAGTAAGTTCCAGGATAGCCAGGACTATACAGAGAAACCCTGTCTCGAAAAACCAAAAAAAAAAAAACCAAAAAACAAAAAAAAGAATGTTTATTGTTGGGGCTGGAGCGGTGACTCAGCAGTTAAGAGTGCATGCTGCTCTTCCAGAGGTCCTAGTTTCCCAGCACCCATGTCAGGCAGCTCACAATCACTTGTAACTCCAGCTTTAGGGGGATCTGATGCCTCTGGCCTCTAAGGGCATCTGCATCATGTGCACATACCCACATATAGGCACACACACATAATTAAAAATAAAAGTTAAAAAAACATTTTGGAAAAAGATGTCTGTTATAGTATTGTGATGGTAAAAAGTTGGTGGCATGAAAAAATAGGTTTGAAATGAAGTATAGTAAGTATGATCCTGTAAGCACCCTTTTCTCACTTTTTAAGGGTTTGAGACATAGTCAAGTTACACAGGCTAGTCTTGAACTCGCTCTATAGTCCAGGCAATTTTTGAATTGTTCCACTCCTGCTTCATCTTCTTCCACAGTAGCTAGGATTGTAGTTGTGGGCCACTAGGCCCAGCTTGCTTGCCTGCATGCTTGCTTACTTTTTTATTTTTAAAATTTAAAAATTTTTCATTTTTTGGTAAAACTAGTTTCCTAGTATATAAACAAGAAAATATCTAGAAAAATATAGTCGCTGGGCAGTGGTGGTACATGCCTTTAATCCAAATACTTGGGAGGCAGAGGCAGGTGGATTTCTGAGTTCAAGGCCAGCCTGATCTACAGAGTGAGTTCCAGGACAGCCAGGGCTACACAGAGAAACCCTGTCTCGAAAAAACTAAAAAAAAGAAAATGGAAAATATAGTCAAGCCTATTAATGGTTGTTACCTTGTTAATGAACTTTAATTTTAAATCTCTGAGACATGTGGCTTTTAAACTTCTTTTAAAAACACGGGTTTGTTTACATTTGTATCACTAGGTCTTTGGGTTCCTCATGTTACTGTCAAGTGTGAATAAGTCATTTATTTTCCCGGACTACAGGAATCATCCGTATTGCTTACCTTTCTTTATATTATCTTCCCCGTGTTCATTCATTTATCAAATGTCTGACAGGGTAAGGCCAAGGTTGATTTGAATTTACACATGTTTGCCTGATTCTTGTAACTTATTTGTGTGTGACTTTCCCTTTTTCTATCTCAGAGAAGAAGTTTGCACTTAGACACTAGAGAGGCCAAGAAATTAGTCTTCAGCCCTCCCCTTTGAAGAGAGGGAACAACAAAAGAGTGGCAGAAGTCTGTTTTTTACCTCTGATACTATTTTCCTGCCTGTGAATTTCTAGTCTTGTGAATCTCTGTATTTATTCCTCTTGCCGTATCTGAATTGTATTCCCAGAGCCAGAAATGTCTGTCCTATGGTGTAACTTTATGCCCAAGAGCTATCTAATTCCATTCTCATAGATAATGTTTCTTTTCACTCCCTTTGGAGATTTTTCTTTTCTAGAAGTAGTTTTGCTTCCCTGTCTAAAAGTAAATACAGTAATCCTTTCTTAAAGACTCATACCTGAGCCAGGTGGTGGTGGCGCACGCCTTTAATCCCAGCACTTGGGAGGCAGAGGCAGGTGGATTTCTGAGTTCGAGAGTTCAAGGCCAGCCTGGTCTACAGAGTGAGTCCAGGACAGCCAGGGCTACACAGAGAAACCCTGTCTCAAAAAACCAAACCAAAAAAAAAAAGACTCATGCCTCTTCTCCCACCAGCTCGTCTTCCTATAGCAACATATTTCTTTTGATTGATATTTTGTTTTGGTTTTTAGATAGGATCTCTTTTGTCCTCAAACCCACGGAGATCCTCCTGCCTCTGCCTCCTGAATGGTAGGATTAAAAGACGTGCGTCACTATGCCCCGAGTCACAAACATTTACTTCCCCTTACTGCACAATCCATATCAATTTGGTTTTTGAGCTGTGCTTGCATTGCAACTGAACTTGACAGGTTGCTAAGACTAATAGCTTAGCCTTTATTTGTGTATCGTTTGACAATTGTAACTCCTCCTTGGTACTCTTCTTTCTCTTTGCTTT
>NW_021616594.1:0-2545 GCF_004785775.1 Grammomys surdaster
AATGTTCATTTATTTCTGACTTACTATTATCTATGACTGATGACTTTTGATACTTCAGCTTTATTTATTTCTGACTTCCCATGAACTCTGACTGATGACTATTGATTATTCATGTTCATTTATTTCTGATTTATTATTATCCATGAATGGTGAATATTGATTGTTCCTGTTCATTTATTTCTAACTTACTATTATCTATGACTGATGACTTTTTTTTTAGTTGTTTTTTTTTTGTTTTGTTTTTTGTTTGTTTATTATTTTGGATGCTGTAGAATACATATATATATATATATATATATATATATATATATATATATATATTAGAATACACACACACACACACACACACACACACTCACATATATATTCTTGTTTTTACCACTTCACCCACTGGGCTCCAACCACACCACTTTGCCATTCTCTCTTTTCTTCTCTGTTCTTCTTTGTATTTCTTTCTTTTGTCCTCCCACTAAGAGCTGGAACTCATGATCATCCTCCTGTCTCAGTCTCTCAAGTGCTGGATTACAGTGGCTTTGCCTTTTCTGTCCTGGGAACTTGCTCTGTATACTAGGCTGGCTTTGAACTCATGGGGAAGATCCATCCTGCCCCTGCATGCCTCCAATCCCAGCACTCGGGAAGCAGTGGCAGGTAAATCTTTAAGTTTGAGGCCAGCCTTGTCTGCAATGTGGGTTCCAGGATAGCTAGTCCTACACAGAGAATCCCTATGTTGAAAAAAAGGTTTTAAAGGTTTTTTCCCCCTCTTTTACTAGAATCGTCTCAACGCCATTTATTTTGGCCGATCCTTTTTCCAGCGGCTAGTAACGCCATTCCCATTATAAAACAAGTTCCCTTGAGTTTGTTTTCAGTTCGGCCTAACAATCTTTATTTTCCTCCAAGCGGAGATGCCTTTCTCCCAGCCTCTTTCTGGACTACCTTTCCCTTACTTTTCAGTTCGCAGCTCGGCAGACAGCTCTCTCATATCTCCATTGTCCCTAGGCCCTTTGCGCTCCTCCACTCTGAAGGGCCTGTAGAACCAGGGCCATTAGAATCTGGCCGTTGCTAGACTGTTGCTAGGGCGGTTGCCGTGGAGACTTCTGAGAGGACCAACCTTCGGTGTCCTAGTGATGGAATAAAGTTGGTGCCAGCGTCGCCAGGGGGTGCGTCACTTGACTGATGACTATTGATTTTTCAGCTTTATGTATTTCTTTTGATCCATGGACTACTACTGATGACCATTATTTATTCAAGTTCATTCTTGTTCTGATTTACTATTATCCACGAATGGTGAATAGTGATAATTCAGGTTCATTATTTCTGACTTACTATTATCTATGACTGATGAGTATTGATATTTCAGCGTTTTTTATTTCTGATTTTCTATTATCTATAACTGATGACTATTGGTTATTTATGTGCATTTATTTCTGATTTAGTATCCATGCATCGTGAATATTGATTATTCCTGTTTATTTATTTCAGATTTACTATTATCTATGAGTGATGACTATTGATATTTCAGCTTTATTTATTTCTGATTTCCTATTTACTATGACTGATGTGTTTTGTTTTCGCATGTTCATTTATTTCTGATTTACTATTATCCACGAATCGTGAATATTGATTATTCATGTTCATTCATTTCTGACTTACTGTTTTTTTATGATTGATGACTATTGATATTTCAGCTTTATTTATTTCTGATTAACTAGTAATTATGACTGATGACTATTGACTATTCATGTTCATTTATTTCTAATTAACTATTATCCATGAATTCTCAACGTTGATTATTCATGTTCATTTATTTCTGACTTACTATTATCTATGACTGATGACTATTGATATTTCAGGTTTATTTTTTTCCGATTTACTATTAAATATTACTGATGACTATTGATTATTCATGTTCATTTATATCTGATTTCCTATTATCCATTAAATGTGAATATTGATTATTCATATTTACTTATTTCTGATTTATTATCATCAACGATTAGTGAATATTGATTATTCATGTTCATTTATTTTTGACTTAGTGTTATCTATGACTGATGACTATTGATATTTCAACTTTTTTTCTGGTTTACAATTAACTATGACTCATGAAAATTGATTATTCATGTTCATTTATATATGATTTACTATTATAAACGATTGTGAATATTGACTATTCCTCTTCATTTATTTCTGACTTACTCTTATCTACGACTGATGACTATTGATATTTCAGCTTTATTTATTTCTGATTTCCTTTTAACTATGAATGATGACTATTGATTATTCAAGTTCATTTTTTTAAGATTTACCATTATCCACGAATGGTGAATATGGATTATTCATGATCATTTATTTCTGATTTATTTTTATCAACGATTGATGAATATTCCTAACAAAAGAGAAAAATGAATTACCCAGACCCAATTCTCATATGGGGCTGAGACTTGATATATCTTTTTTATTCCAAGAAGACTCGGCTTGATGCCTGCCAGAAAGATTAGTAAAACAAATAGACACTTCCACAAAGCCAGGCCAAATATAGATAAAT
>NW_021616595.1:0-498 GCF_004785775.1 Grammomys surdaster
TTTTGAATTTGGATGTCTAATTATGGGGGGTCTTAGACAAGTTCACAACCCCAAAACACTGATGTGAGACAAGTCACATCGATGGTCGAAGGCTTTAGGCTGTCGACGATGGGCAACGTCAAGGGACTCTGATGTGGGTGAAAGGAGGGTGAGAGCCCTGTCTTAGGCCATGTAGGCTGCATCCACTCCCAGCACCACGCACTCCTTTTCGGCTGCATTGGGTGGGCCCCTGGGAAGTGGACCTACAATAATCCCGTCATTGGGCTAACTCACAGCCATCCTAGTCTCTTGTAAATGTTCAAGTTACCAACCATTTGTCAGTTTGGGGTGTAATATTGTCATAAAGGAAGGCTCCCCAATGTTAGCGGCCATATCAAGGGTGGCCTTGGTTTAGGAAAAAGCCAATTTTTGTTGTGGTGATCAAGAGGCCAAGCTCTCTAGCGAGAGAAATGAGGGCAAAGCCAGGCATACCAGGAACCCTTCTGGAGGGCGTGGAAG
>NW_021616595.1:598-3248 GCF_004785775.1 Grammomys surdaster
TAGGGGGAGGCAGGGGAGCTGACAGCTGTGTCAGTCTCCTGCGGAGTCACTTCTGGATCCTCTGCAATTTTCAGCTGATGGTAATGAACTTCAACTGCCTTCTTGATGGCAGCATCAACCTGGTTCCGTGGACGACAGGTCACGGGCGATGATCTCTGTCTTGCTCAATCTTGATGTCGTGCGCACATCCTCTCAATGAGGGTCCGTCCGGATGGGTCCGTGCCTCGAGCCCCACGTCTGGGTGCCACTTGACCCGACCGGCGGGTCCTGGTTATTCGTGGGGGCGAGGAGGACTGCAACCTGCTATTCTTCAGAAGATATGGTACACTGCTTGAGTTATGGTCTCCCTGCTATTCTTCAGATGATATGGTACACTGCTTTGAGTCTATCTGCAGTTGCCAAGCAGGATCTTGCAGTTGCCCAGCTTCAGGGGACCTTGTGCAGGTGGGAAAAGGTAGGGGGTGAGGGTAAGGGCGAGGCTCCTGGCTTCTGGTCCATCTGGGTTAGAACTTCTAATAGCAGGCATCACGGGTGATTCAATTTTACCTGGAAAGAAAAAAGAAGGGGATTCTCAGGGAGATTTCTCTTCCCTGGATGTAAATTGTTATTCATCGTATTTATGATTGGGCCTGGCTTTGTGAGGGTATCTATTTTTTTCATTAATATTTGTGGTAGCCGGTTAGCTGTGCCTTCTGTGGTATTGGGCAGGCATATCAGTCCTCGGCTCCATAAGGGAACTGGGACTGGGGCATTCCCTTTATGGGTATGAGGGTCCTTCCCCATATCTGTGGCAAAGTTTTGTTGGTCTTGGTGGTGCCCGAGGTCACCAACATGGTCAGCAAGAGATTTGCCATGAGCTTTCAGCTTTAGAGAGAGAAAAGTGAACAAGGCATGATGGAGAGTATTTCAGGGGGACTCCTTCTGAGGGGGTACCGTTCCCCCTCTTTTGTTTTTAAAGCCAATTTTTCAGAGTTCTTGTAAAATCAGGGCAGAAGCGCCAACAGTTGCTCCTTCCACACTCAGAGAGTCATGAAGGCCTTATTTAAGGATATATAAATCTATATTAATAATCTTTTGTCAAAGGACTTTTATAGCTCCACTGACAATTAATCAGACTATATGATATATCGATTAGAAATAGCTTTTTCTACTTTTTGTGAGATTACCTCTCTTTTGTCAATTAACTGTTGAGGAAGTTAGGGTTTACCTCTCTCTTGAGAATATTGAACAGAGATTTAAATTCTTTTGTGGAGAGCTTAAAATAGTATCTTAGCCAATTTGCATCTCCTAGAAACTTTTGAAATTAATTTAAAATAAATAGACTCCCTTTTTTTAAAATCCTTTATCTGTGTGGGGTTTTTATTGGGTATTATACGTATTTACCTTTCAATGTTGTCTCCTTTCTCATTCTCCCCCCAAATCCCTTATCCCCTACCCCTTCCTCCTAATTTTTGTGATGGTGTGCTCCAAACATCCTCCCAGTCCCATCTCCCTGCTCTCGAATTCCAACACAGTAGGGGATCCAAACTTTTGGGGACCTTGGCCCTCCACTTTCACTGGAGTCTAACAAGGTCACCCTCAATTCCCTATACAGGTGCGTGAGTCCCTCCCTTTGTGCTCTCTGGTTGGTGGTTTAGACTTTGGGAGTTCTGGTTGAAACTTTTGATGCTCCTTCTAAAAAGGACCAACGCATTCATACTTTGGTCTTCCTTCTTCTATGTGAGTTTTATGTGGTCTATATGAAGATTCTTAGAAATTGTGAGCTTTTGGGCTAATATCCACTTATCAGTGAGTGCATACCATGTATGTTCCTTTGAGATTGGGTCATCTCACTCAAGATGATATTTTCCAGCTCCATCCATTTGCCTAGGAATTTTGTGAACTGATTGTTTTTAATAGCTGAGTAGTACTCCATTGTATAAATGTACCACATTTTCTGCATCCATTCTTCTGTTGAAGGGCATCTGGGTTCTTTCCAACTTCTGGCTATTATAAATAAGGCTGCTATGAACATGGTGGAGCATGTGTCCCTGTTGTATGTTGAAACTTCTTTTGGGTATATGCCCAGGAGTGGTATAGCTGGGTCCCTAGGTAACGCTATGTTCAATTTTCTGAGATACCGCCAGACTGCCTTCCATAGTGGTTGTACCAGTTTACAATCCCACCAACAGTGGAGGAGTGTTCCTCTTTCTCCACATCCTCGCCAACATGTACTGTCACCTGTGTTTTTGATCTTAGCCATTCTGACTGGTGTGAGGTGGAATCTCAGTGTTGTTTTCATTTGCATTTCCCTGATGACTAGGGATGCTGAACACTTCTTTAGGTGCTTCTCAACCATTCGAGCTTCCTCAGTTGAGAATTCTTTGTTCAGGTCTGTGCTCCATTTTTTAATAGGGTTCTTTGATTGTCTAGAGTCTAATTTCTTCAGTTCTTTGTATACCTTGGATATTAGCCCTTTATCAGATGTAGGGTTGGTGAATATCTTTTCCCAATCTGTTGGTTGCCGCTCTGTCCTATTGACTGTGTCCTTTGCTTTACAGAAGCTTTGCAGCTTTATGAGGTCCCATTTGTCAATTTTTGGTCTTAGAGCACAGGCCATTGGCGTTCTGTTCAGGAACTTTTTCCCTGTGCCTATGTATTCCAGGCTTTT
>NW_021616595.1:3348-4406 GCF_004785775.1 Grammomys surdaster
AATCTGTTGGTTGCCGCTCTGTCCTATTGACTGTGTCCTTTGCTTTACAGAAGCTTTGCAGCTTTATGAGGTCCCATTTGTCAATTTTTGGTCTTAGAGCACAGGCCATTGGCGTTCTGTTCAGGAACTTTTTCCCTGTGCCTATGTATTCCAGGCTTTTTCCCAGTTTCTCTTCTATTAGTTTCAGTGTGGCTGGTTTTAGGTGGAGGTCCTTAATCCACTTGGAATTGAGCTTTGTACAAGGAGATAAGTATGGATCAATTTTCATTTTTCTACATGCTGACCACCAGTTGGACCAGCACCATTTGTTGAAAATGCTATCTTTTTTCCATTCGATGGTTTTAGCCCCTTTGTCAAAGATTAAGTTACCATAGGTATGGGGGTTCATTTCTGGGTCTTCTATTCTATTCCACTGATCCTCCTGCCTGTCTCTGTTCCAATACCATGCAGTTTTTATCACTATTGCTTTGTAGTACAGCTTGAAGTCGGGGATGGTGATTCCTCCAGAAGTTCTTTTATTGCTGAGAGTAGTTTTCGCAATCCTGGGTTTTTTGTTATTCCAAATAAATTTTAAGATTGCTCTTTCTATCTCTGAGAAGAATTGAGTGGGAATTTTGATGGGGATTGCATTAAATCTGTAGATGGCTTTTGGCAAAATAGCCATTTTTACTATATTAATCCTTCCAATCCATGAGCATGGGAGATCTTTCCATCTTCTGAGATCGGCTTCGATTTCTTTCTTCAGGGGAATGAAGTTCTTGTCATACAGGTCTTTTACTTGCTTGGTTAGGTTCACACCAAGGTATTTTATATTATCTGTGACTATTTTGAAGGGTGTCATTTCCATAATTTCTTTCTCAGCCAGTTTATCTTTTGAGTAGAGGAAGGCTACTGATTTGCTTGAGTTAATTTTATATCCAGCCACTTTGCTAAAGTTGTTTATCAGGTTTAGGAGTTCTCTGGTGGAAGTTTTGGGGTCACTTAAGTATACTATCATATCATCTGCAAATAGTGAGATTTTGACTTCTTCCTTTCCAATTTGTATCCCTTTGACCTCC
>NW_021616596.1:0-2330 GCF_004785775.1 Grammomys surdaster
GTGGGAGGGTGGAGAAAGGTGATAACATCTGAAATATAATAAAATATCCAATAAAAAGATTATTTAAAAAAGAGGTGGGGTGGGGGCTTGTATCTTTTCTCTCTCTCTTCCCCTGCATTGCAAAATTGTCTCTTCCCACTGCCTAGACCTTGATACACACTGACAGAGCCTGAGGAGCACCTTGTCAGTCCTGGTTTCTGTCAGTGTTGCTAGGGTTCTTTCCTGGAGCTTATATTCAGGAGCTTACTGGATGAACAGGGATGTATGAAAGGCCTCTCTCAGGCTGAGGGTTGGGTTGAGAGATGTGAGGCTCCAAGAGAAAAATTTCCAGAACTCTCTCAACCTAGTCTGCAGAAGAATTTACTCACTAAGTGTGTATAGTACCCAAGGGACAGAGAGAAGTGTCTTGGGTCTCACTTGAAGCATCAGCTTTTCTACATTCAATGCTTCCTCCAGCATTGAGGTCTCCTTATGGTTTCCTGCTCACTTATGGTTTCTGGTGTGTGTGGAGGGAGGGGCATATGCATGTCTGTGCCAATATGTATATTGATGGGTGTGCCGAGAGGCCAATTAATTAAATGTGGTTTTGATAAGTCTTTCTGCAACATAGCCCAGGACTCTCACTGAGTCTGAACCTTCCTGTATTGGTTAAGCTGTCTGACCATCACCTTTGAACGTTCTGTCAACTTCCATCTAGAGCTCCTGAAATTGTTTGGTCTCAGGTAATTGTTACAAGGTTTAATTTCTCATAGAGAGGAAGAACACTTTTACATATTTCATTGTTTTGGGTTTTGTTGTTGCTTCTGTAAGAAAACATTTCATTATCATGGAAGAAGCCAACACTGTATTCGGCAGTTGTCAGACACACAACTTGGCCCACTGAGCCTTCTCATGAGCTTTCTTGTCATTTGGCTGAAATCGTCAGAAAAGGGAGGAGGGTATTGGTGTGCCAGGATGGGTCTTACCCAAGAAACCTAGGCTCCATGTAACCCACAATTGAGGTTTTCAATGCAATAACACTTTACAAACAAACAGAACCCACGTTGCCAACACTTACATGAGAATAATTTCATATTTAGCCCAACCCACCCTCTCCAAATCTTACCATGTGACTTCAGATTCCCCTTCCCAGTCCTTCTCTCTCTCCTTACCTAAAGTTTCCTAAACCTGGGTTTGGAGGCACACCCATGTGTGGAACAACCAAGAATCAGACATGGTACTCTTGGAACCAGAGCAGGATATGGGTCAGGAAGTGGTGCTCAACAACTGCTAGCTGCACTCATGAGACAAATGGTGGCTCCAAGGTGGTCCTATCCAAAGGACCCTTAGGGACCTGAACACCAGCCTCTCTATTCTAAGGTGCGAGTGTGGGGCTCTTAGAGGGCAAGGGGCAGGAGTCCAGGCACCCAAGAGTCACACAAATGATGGTTCATGACCTGTTGGGCATGTGGCGGGTGTGGTAGAGGGACTACCAAGGCCACCTCACCTGGCTTCTCATGACTGGCCATCTGCTGGTCCTCAGAATCCAGTGTCTCCAGAGATCAAGCTTCTTCCCAAAGCTACATGTCTGTGTCCCACCTCAGCCCTGGGGCAGCAGCAGCTGCAGCAGCAGCTCAAACCCTGGAGTCAGGGGAACAGGCACCCAGGGCAGAAATGACCTTCTTAACCACTTCTGCTCATGCCTCTCTGTCTCCTCCACCTGCCAAGGCTGCCAATGCTACCCTATCACTCTAGGCAGAAGACAGCTCTATTGTATGTAGAGGCGCCTCAGGATGCCACTTACTGAATTATCTAGCACCCAGGTCTTCCATCCTTTTCTATGGTACCTCACTCTGAGAGGCTTAAGAGCAGCCCTCCCCCAGGACAGAAAGCTGGGCTCTTGTTTTATTGTTTTGTAATTAAAATCTTTAGTTATAAACAAAAGCTTGAACAATATAGCTATTTTAAAAACAAAAAACAAAAATTAGACTTCTTTGCCTTCCTTGTACTGAGATAACACCCTGGAAATTCATACTGTGTGTTATTGGCTTGACCATGAGGATTTATGAAATCCTACAGTGCATCTCTCTGCTGACATTGTGTCACTGAGTATATCATGGACATGGTTTTGCTTCAGGACAATACCCCCTCATAATTTTGCAGTGTGCTACATTTCAGAAAAATCATTCCATGTTAATTCCCTACCTTCCTTTTTAATGACATTAGGGATGTTTTAATATCATGGGAACTGTAATGTGTTGTAACGTTCATGGATAATAAACATGATTAACTGTTTCTATTAACGGTGCTACCAGGGTCTTCTGAGAATTAGCCAAGGTAGGTTTAGATAG
>NW_021616597.1:0-426 GCF_004785775.1 Grammomys surdaster
TCTTCTATCTCTTGTATTCGGTTGGTGATGCTTGCGTCTGTGACTCCTGATCTCTTTCTTAGGTTTTCTATCTCCATGGTTGTCTCCCTTTGAACTTTCTTTATTGTTTCTATTTCTAGTTTCAGATCCTGAATGTTTTTGTTTAATTCCTTCTTCGTGTTTTCTTCCATTTCTTTAAGGGATTTCTGTGATTCCTCTTTAAGGGCTTCTATCTGTTTACTTGTACTCTCCTGTATTTCTTTAAGGGAGTTACTTAATTCCTTCTTATAATCCTCTATCATCATCATGAGAAGTGATTTTAATTCTGAATCCTGCTTTTCAGGTGTGATGGGGTGTTCAGGGCTTGCTGTATTGGGAGAACTGGGCACTGATGATGCCAAGAAACTTTGGTTTCCGTTGCTTATGTTCTTGCGCTTGCCTTTCGCC
>NW_021616597.1:436-2340 GCF_004785775.1 Grammomys surdaster
TTCTTGTTGTGGTTGAATGTATTGGGATTCATATGCTGATACAGTCATCCTCAGTGTGACAGTATTTAAGGGTTAGATTAACTAGGTCCTGCTCTCATGATGAGGTTAAAGTCCTAAACTAGCTCTCTCTTTGCTACATGAGGAAATGGTAAAAAGGAGGCTGAATGGCTTCTCCACTGACATAATAAATCAGATTGAGTCTAATTTGTAGTAAAAAGACTGATTGATTAGGGCAGATTTCAAGCAGGTTCACAGACCTCACAGGAGATGGGGGGAAGTGAAGTCTCAAGGTTGGGTTGGGTTAGGGGCTTCTTAAAGGGTATTGGGGAAGTTGTGATGTGGTGGTGAGGTTTTGGGGTTATAGCCTTATTTGGTGAGCTTAGGGCTCTGTAGGTGGGCCTTAGATCCAACAGTAACTTTAAAATCTGGAACTAGTAGCTGGCTTTCTCCAAAGTTCTACATGGGCTTTTGTAATTGCAGGCTTCTGGTCAGTAGAGAAGGGCAGGGATCTCTTAGTCCAGGTAATCTTGCTTTTGTCCCCAAACCTCCAGCCTAACAGTGTCCATGTTGAGAATGAAAACTCAGTAGAAGCAAAACTACTGAAAACTTGAGTGGGCTTTCAATTCCCTAGAACTATAAAAAAATACATTCTATTTTTAAGCTTCCCAGTTTATGGCTTTGGATGGGGCCACCTGCTCAGACTAATCCATAGCACAAAGGAAAATGTTGCAGGTGGAACCCTGTCTTCTATTGCTTTGCTAATGGCTCCATCATTTCCACTACAGGATGGGGCCTGAAGTCATCATCTGTGTGCTTTGTCTTCCTCTCCCCAACAGGCTAAGTGACCAGTGGACTGTCAATCCAGCTTTGCTAAGTAAATAAGGTTACAGAATCAGTAACCATCTCAGTCATTCACTGAGTCTAGGAATCTTTGTTTATTACACACTTGTTTTAGCTCTTGACACAGAGTGAACCAAAGAAAATATTACTTATTGTGTTACCTCCCTGTTCTGCATCTTCCAGGATGGGTTTATGTGCTTCAAGATTTTCTTGGAAAAGCTGTTGAAGGTGTTAGTTAATACAAACTTATTCTGATAGGAAATATACATTCTTCTGTACATTGGATGCGGACCTGAGCTAGAAAACAATGCATGCTAACACCAGTCAAGCACATGTACATGTTAATAAACTAATAATAAAATTGGTAGCATAGTTTAATTTGAGTGAAATCTTGCTCTCTGCTTGTTAGCTTTATTCCTGCTTGTCTTTTATTGAACATACTTTTCTATGTAACCTATGTCCCTCCTTGTTTGGTGCCATATTGCAGGGTATATTTTACCAAAGGGACTATGTAACCTTTCCTGTCTAGTAGAGGATGTGTATATGAAATGAAAGGAAAAGAAAATACAGATTCCCACTGTAAAATGAAGACTTGCTGTATCCATAGAATTTATTTTTCAAGAACAAACACAACTAGGAGGTATTAGAAAATGAAGACATTGCCGGGTGGTGGTGGCACACGCCTTTAATCCCAGCACTTGGGAGGCAGAGGCAGGCGGTTTTCTTAGTTCGAGGCCAGCCTGGTCTACAGAATGAGTTCCAGGACAGGCAGGGCTATTCAGAGAAACCCTGTCTCAAAAAACAAAAAACAAAAAAAAAAAAAAAAAAAAAAAAAAAAAAAAGGAAAGAAAAAGAAAAAAGAAAGAAAGGAAAGAGAAAAAGAAAATGAAGACATTCCTGAATTCTAAGTCATTTGTTGGGAATTTCTGTGAAATGATATCATTTTGCTTAGTTTCCTTTTATTTCATTTTGTCTAGGCCCTGGAACATTAATTTAGAATTTAAGGTTATTGCAAAGTCTACCACCTTGAGCAGACCATTTTCTACTTTGTTTCTAGGGCCTTA
>NW_021616598.1:0-1037 GCF_004785775.1 Grammomys surdaster
TATGGTCACTTGATCTTTGACAAAGGAGCTAAAACTGTCCAGTGGAAAAAGGACAGCATTTTCAACAAATGGTGCTGGTTCAACTGGAAGACAACATGTAGAAGAATGAAAATTGATCCATTCTTATCTCCTTGTACAAAGCTCAAGTCTATGTGGATAAAGGACCTCCACATAAAACCAGATACACTGAAACTAATAGAAGAGAAGGTGGGGAAAAGCCTCGAATACTTGGGCACAGGGGAAAAGTTCCTGAACAGAACTCCAATGGCATATGCTCTAAGATCGAGAATTGACAAATGGGACTTCATAAAATTGCAAAGTTTCTGTAAGGCAAAGGACACTGTCAATAGGACAAAACGACAACCAACAAATTGGGAAAAGATCTTTACCAATCCTTCATCTGATAGAGGGCTAATATCCAATATATACAAAGAACTCAAGAAATCAGACTCCAGACAACCAAATTACCCTATTAAAAAATGGGGTATAGAGCTTAACAAAGAATTTTCAACGGAAGAAACTCGAATGGCCGAGAAGCATCTAAAGAAATGTTCAGCATCCTTAGTCGTCAGGGAAATGCAAATCAAAACAACCCTGAGATTCCATCTCACACCAGTCAGAATGGCTAAGATTAAAAACTCTGGTGATAGTAGATGCTGGCGAGGGTGTGGAGAAAGAGGAACACTCCTCCATTGTTGGTGGGACTGCAAGATGGTGCAACCACTTTGGAAATCAGTCTGGCGGTTCCTCAGAAAATTGGACATAGCATTACCCGAGGATCCAGCTATACCACTCCTAGGCATATACCCAGAAGATGCTCGAACATATAACAAGGACATATGCTCAACTATGTTCATAGCAGCCTTATTTATAATAGCCAGGAGCTGGAAAGAACCCAGATGTCCTTCAACTGAGGAATGGATTCAAAAAATGTGGTATATTTACACAATGGAGTATTACTCAGCTATTAAAAACAATGAATTCGAGAGGTTCCTAGGTAAATGGATGGAACTAGAAATTATCATCCTGAGTGAGGT
>NW_021616599.1:0-2339 GCF_004785775.1 Grammomys surdaster
GCAAAAAACTCCTAACTCAAAACATCCAGGAAATCCAGGACACAATGAGAAGACCAAACCTAAGGATAATAGGTATAGATGAGAATGAAGATTCCCAACTTAAAGGGCCAGTAAATATCTTCAACAAAATCATTGAGGAAAACTTCCCTAACCTAAAGAACAAGATGCCCATAAACATACAAGAAGCCTACAGAACACCAAATAGACTAGACCAGAAAAGAAATACCTCCCGTCACATAATAATCAAAACATCAGATGCACAAAACAAAGAAAAAATACTAAAAGCAGTAAGGGAAAAAGGTCAAGTAACATATAAAGGCAGACCTATAAGAACTACACCAGACTTCTCACCAGAGACTATAAAAGCCAGAAGAGCCTGGACGGACATCATACAGACCCTAAGAGAACACAATTGCCAGCCCAGATTACTATACCCAGCAAAACTCTCAATCAATATAGATGGTGAAACCAAGATATTCCATGACAAAACCAAATTTGCACAATATCTTCCCACAAACCCAGCACTTCAAAGGATAATGGATGGAAAACGCCAACACAAGGAGGGAAACTACAACCTAGAAAAAGCAAGGAAGTAATCTTCCAACAACCCCAAAAGAAGATAACTATACAAACATAACTTTACCTCTAATAACAAAAATAACAGGAAGCCACAATCATTTTTCCTTAATATCTCTTAACATCAATGGTCTCAATTCCCCAATAAAAAGACGCAGACTATCAGACTGGATACACAAACAAGACCCAGAATTTTGCTGCATACAAGAAACACACCTCAGTGACAAAGACAGACACTACCTCAGAATAAAAGGGTGGAAAACAATTTTCCAAGCCAATGGTCCCAAGAAACAAGCTGGAGTAGCCATTCTAATATCAAATAAAATCGACTTCCATCCAAAATTAATCAAAAAAGATAAGGAAGGACACTTCATACTCATCAAAGGAAAAAGCTACCAAGGTGAACTCTCAATTCTGAACATCTATGCCCCAAATGCAAGGGCACCTACATACATAAAAGAAACTTTACTAAAGCTCAAAACACACATTACACCTCACACAATAATAGTGGGGGATTTCAACACCCCACTCTCAGCAATGGACAGATCATGGAAACAGAAACTAAACCGAGACACTTTGACATTAACAGAAGTTATGAACCGAATGGACTTAACAGACATCTATAGAACATTTCATCCTAAAACAAAAGAATATACCTTTTTCTCAGCACCTCATGGTACCTTCTCCAAAATAGACCATATAATTGGTCACAAAACAAGCCTCTACAGATACAAAAAGATTGAAATAATCCCTTGCCTCTTATCAGATCACCATGGAATAAGACTGGTCTTTAATAATGACAAAACCAATGGAAAACCCATGTGCACATGGAAACTGAACAACTCTCTACTCAATGATGACTTGGTCAAGGAAGAAATAAAGAAAGAAATTAAAGACTTTTTAGATTTCAATGAAAATGAGGACACATCATACCAAAACTTGTGGGACTCCATGAAGGCAGTGCTAAGAGGAAAACTCATAGCTCTAAGTGCCTACAAAAAGAAACTGGAAAGAGCACACACTAACAAGTTGACTGCACAACTAAAAGCCCTAGAACAAAAAGAAGCAAATACACCCAGGAGGAGTAGAAGGCAGGAAATAATCAAACTCAGGGCTGAAATCAACCAAATAGAAACTGAAAGAACAATACAAAATATCAATAAAACCAGGAGTTGGTTCTTTGAGAAAATCAACAAGATAGATAAACCGTTAGCCAGATTAACCAGAGGGCACAGAGAGAGTATCCAAATTAATAAAATCAGAACTGAAAAGGGAGACATAACAACAGAAACGGAAGAAATTAAAAAAATCATCAGATCCTACTACAAAGGCCTATACTCAACAAAACTGGAAAACCTGGATGAAATGGACAATTTCCTAGACAGATACCAGGTACCAAAATTAAACCAGGAGCAGATAAACCATCTAAATAGTCCCATAACCCCTCAGGAAATAGCAGCAGTCATTAAAAGTCTCCCCACTAAAAAAAGCCCAGGACCAGATGGTTTTAGTGCTGAATTCTATCAGACCTTCAAGGAAGACCTAATACCAATTCTCTTCAAACTATTCCACAAAATAGAGACAGAAGGAACACTACCCAATTCGTTCTATGAAGCTACAATTACACTCATTCCCAAACCCCACAAGGACCCAACAAAGAAAGAGAACTTCAGACCAATCTCCCTTATGAACATCGATGCAAAAATACTCAATAAAATTCTAGCAAACCGAATCCAAGACCACATCAAAACAATCATCCATCA
>NW_021616600.1:0-1746 GCF_004785775.1 Grammomys surdaster
AAAAGTAAATAAGAAACAAACGGACTTGATTAATCAATAGTAATCAGACAGAGTTCATAGTAAATCAGAAATATATAAAGGTGAAATATAGCTAGTCATCAGTCATATATAATAGTAAGTCAGAAATAAATGAACATGAACAACAATAGTAATATGTCATAGTTATAGGATATCAGAAATAAAATAGCTGAAATATCAATAGTCATCTGTCATAGATAAGAGTAAGTCAGAAATAAATGAACATGAATAATCAATATTCAGCATACTTGGATAACTGTAAATCAGAAACAAACGAACTTCATTAATCAATAGTCAGCAGTCAGAGTCCATATTAAATCACCAATATATGAATGACAAATATCAATAGTCATCAGTCATAGATAATAGTATGTCAGAAATAAATGAACATGAATAATCAACATTCAGCATTAATGGATAATAGTAAATTAGAAAAAAGAACTTGATTACTCAAAATTCATAAGTTAGAGTTCATAGTAAATCAGAAATATATAAAGGTGAAATATTATCAGTCATTAGTCATAGTTAATAATGAGTCAGAAATAAATGAACATGAATAATCAACATTCAGAATTCGTCGATAATAGTAAATCAAAAACAAATGAAATTGGTTAATCAATAGTCATCAGTTAGAATTCATGGGTAAGCTGAAATAAATAAAAGAGAAATATCAATAGTAATGTGTCATAGATAGTAGTAAGTCAGAAATAAATGAACATGAATAATCAATATTCAGCATACATGGATAATAGTAAATAAACAAACTAACTTGATTAATCAATAGTCATCAGTTAGAGTTCATGGGAAAGCAGAAAAAATAAAAGTGAAATAACATTAGTCATCAGTAATAGAAAATAATAAGTCAGAAATAAATGAACATGAATAATCAATAATATCGATTCGAGGATAACAGTAATTCATAAATAAATGAACATGAACAACCAATAGTCATATGTCATAGTTAATAGGAAATCAGAAATATATAAAGCTGAAATATCAATAGTCATCAGTCATAGGGAATAGTAATTCAGAAATAAATGAACATGAATAATCAATATTCAGCATTCGTGGATAACAGTAAATCAAGAACAAACGAACTTGATTAATCACTAGTCATCATTCAGAGTTCATAGTAAATGAGAAATATATAAAGGTGAAATATCATTAGTCATCAGTCATCGATTATAGTAAGTCAGAAATAAATGAACATGAATAATCAACATTCAGCAATCCTGGATAATAGGCAATCAGAAACAAACTAACTTGATTAATCAATAGTCATCAGTTAGAGTTCATGGGAAAGCAGAAAAAAATAAAAGTGAAATAGCATTAGTCATCAGTAATAGAAAATAATAAGTCAGAAATAAATGAACATGAATAATCAATAATAACCATTCGAGGATAACACTAATTCATAAATAAATGAACATGAACAACCAATAGTCATATGTCATAGTTAATAGGAAATCAAAAATATATAAAGCTGAAATATCAATAGTCATCAGTCATAGGAAATAGTAATTCAGAAATAAATGAACATGAATAATCAATATTCAGGATTCGTGGATAACAGTAAATCAAGAACAAACCAACTTGATTAATCAATAGTCATCATTCAGAGTTCATAGTAAATGAGAAATATATAAAGGTGAAATATCATTAGTCATCAGTCATAGATAATAGTAAGTCAGAAATAAATGAACATGAATAATCAATATTCAGCAATCG
>NW_021616601.1:0-1390 GCF_004785775.1 Grammomys surdaster
TTTTTTCTTTTCTTTTTTTCTTATAAAGAAAAACATTTAATTGGGGCTTGCTTGCAGTTTCAGAAGTTTAGTTCATTGTCATCATGTCATGGTACAGGCAGATACAGACTAGAGAAGGTGCTGAGAGTTCTAGATCTTAATCCAAAGGCAGCAGAAGGAGACTGTGCCACACTTGCTGTAGCTTGAGCATAGAAAACTTCCACAGTGACAACACTTTCCCAACAAAGGCACATCTACTCCAACAAGCCCATGCCTCCTAATAGTGCCACTTCCTATTGGCTATGCAATTAAACACATGAGTCTAGGGGCCATTGCTATTCAGACCACACTTGCAGTGTGTGTGTGTGTACATGCATACAGTACATGTGTGTAGAGATCAGAGGACTATTCTCAGAGACTTCCTCTCCTCTCTTGCAGGATAAGGGGACTGAACTTAGGTTGTTAGTCCTTCACTGAGCCATCTTGCTAACCACTACTTTTAAATGTGTCCTTCCCAGATTCTAGTCTTGCCTTGCTTCTCAGATTACTTTGCTAACTTGGCTTATACAAAACGCCTTAGTATCTCTGTGGAATTCTACCAGTACATAACCAGAAACCTGCTAAATTCTCAAGTGCAGCTCCTGTCCTACCATGAAAGGAGAAACCTACCCCATCCTCTTTCTTGTCCTTCTTGTTTTGTTTGGGTGCTGGTCTTTCCTGTCCATTTCCCTGCCATGCATCTTCTCATAGCCTTCAATGTTCTTTCCATTCATTCTCTTGCTCTCTTGTGTTCCAGATTCCTTTTCAGCCTGAGGAATAAGGAAATTTTTTGCAACATCCCAGATGTACTTGTTTTCAGGCAAGGTTTTGTTCAAGGCCCAAGAACAGGTGTGTATTGCTCTGATTCTCTTTTTGATAGACCACAATATAAATGTTTAAAGAAGAACAAATACAAAAATGGGCTTGGTTGTGCATTCCATTAATGAACAACCCATCCCCTTCTGCCGAGCACAATTAGAAAAGGGGAATTTTCCCTTAGTTGTTTTTTTGTAGGTTTGTCCCTACATGAATTGTGTGTACCATGTGCATACAGGAGCCCACCAAATGAATGCTGGGAAGCAAGCCCAGACAGTGTGTGCTCTTAATTGCTTTTCCATTACTACACTCCTACATCCACCTCTTGGAGCTCAGGGTTGTGAAGTAGATCTACCCTTTGAAAATAAATTACTAATTCTGGTGAAACCACACTAATTATGGTCTTCTTCCCCCTCCTCTTCTCTCTCTGTCTCTCTCTTTTAAATGCATCTTATCTTGTGACCCAGACTCTCAAACTTGCTGCCTTCTTACCTTACTTCTTTTTTTTTTATTGGATGATTTATTTACATTTCCTATGTTGTCCCCTTACCCCATA
>NW_021616601.1:1490-3044 GCF_004785775.1 Grammomys surdaster
CCCCCCACTCCCACCTCCCCACCCTCAAAATTCCCACCCCCTGGGGCATCCAGCCTTCATGAGGTCAAGGTTCTCTTCTTCCACCTGTGCCCAGCAGGGCCCTCCACTTTTACATATTCAGTGGAAGCCCTGAATCCCCCCCTAAGTGCTCCCAGGCTGGTGGTTTAGACCATGGGAGCTGTGGTTGGTTGGTATTGTTGCTCTCCTCATGGTGCCATAAATCCTTTCAGCTCCTTCAGTCTTCACTCTAACTCCTCTATTGAGAACCCCATGATCAGTTCAATGGCTAGTTGTGAGCATCTGCCTCTGAATATGTCTGACTCTTGAAGGCCTCTGAGGAGATATCCATAACAGGCTCTTATCAGCATGCACTTCCTGTCTTCCACATCAGCATCTACCTTTGGAGATTGCACATGGGATAGATACTCAGGTGGAGTGGTCTTGAGACGGCCCCTCCTTCAGTTTCTGTCCCTCACTTTGTCTCCATATTTGCTCCCTTGAGTATTTTGTTGCTCCTTCTAAGAAGGACCAAATCACCCTCACTTGGTCTTCCTTCTTTATGGGCTTCATGTGGCCTGTGAGTTGCATCTTGGGCATTTCAAGGTTCTAGGCTAATATCCAATAATCAGTGAGTGAATACCATGTGTGTTCTTTTGTGATTGGCTTACCTCACTCAGGATGATAATTTCTAGTTCCATCCATTTACCTAGGAACCTCTCGAATTCATTGTTTTTAATAGCTGAGTAATACTCCATTGTGTAAATATACCACATTTTTTGAATCCATTCCTCAGTTGAAGGACATCTGGGTTCTTTCCAGCTCCTGGCTATTATAAATAAGGCTGCTATGAACATAGTTGAGCATATGTCCTTATTATACGTTCGAGCATCTTCTGGGTATATGCCTAGGAGTGGTATAGCTGGATCCTCGGGTAATGCTATGTCCAATTTTCTGAGGAACCGCCAGACTGATTTCCAAAGTGGTTGCACCATCTTGCAGTCCCACCAACAATGGAGTAGTGTTTCTCTTTCTCCACACCCTCGCCAGTATCTACTATCACCTGAGTTTTTAATCTTAGCCATTCTGACTGGTGTGAGATGGAATCTCAGGGTTGTTTTGATTTGCATTTCCCTGACAACTAAGGATGCTGAACATTTCTTTAGATGCTTCTCGGCCATTCAAGTTTCTTCCATTGAAAATTCTTTGTTAAGCTCTATACCCCATTTTTTAATAGGGTAATTTGGTTGTCTGGAGTCTAATTTCTTGAGTTCTTTGTATATATTGGATATTAGCCCTCTATCAGATGAAGGATTGGTAAAGATCTTTTCCCAATTTGTTGGTTGTCGTTTTGTCCTATTGACAGTGTCCTTTGCCTTACAGAAACTTTGCAATTTTATGAAGTCCCATTTGTCAATTCTCGATCTTAGAGCATATGCCATTGGAGTTCTGTTCAGGAACTTTTCCCCTGTGCCCAAGTATTCGAGGCTTTTCCCCACCTTCTCTTCTATTAGTTTCAGTGTATCTGGTTTTATGTGGAGGTCCTTTATCCACTTA
>NW_021616602.1:0-2802 GCF_004785775.1 Grammomys surdaster
GAGGGAGAGGGAGAGGGAGAGGGAGAGGGAGAGGGAGAGGGAGAGGGAGAGGGAGAGGGAGAGGGAGAGGGAGAGAAGTCAGTGCCAGACAAGAACTGTGGATGCAGTAGGCAGACATCTGAGCAAAGGGTAGGCTAGGCTGGGAGTCTGGACTTCTGGTCCTGACACTGAGTGGAAATGCCGGGATCACTATGGTGTGATTGTGAATCCAATGAACCATTGATGACCTCACAACTGAAGAAGCTCTAGAAAGGGAGGCTGAGTTGGAAGAAGTGGCTCACTGAGAGCGTGCCTTTTAAAGGGTCTGTATTCTCTCTCCATTTCTCTCTCTCCATCTCCTCAGTTTTCTTAGGCTCCTCCCTTTTGTTTCTTGGTTCCTATAAGGTAAATCTTTGCTTCAGTATACCCTGCTGCTATGATGCTCCTGCCTTGCCTCAGACCACAGAGCTGATCATTGGAGGGAAACCTGTGAAACCATGAGCCCAAGTTAATACTTTCTTCCCCTGAGAGGTTTATCTAGGGGATTTTGTCTTCATGGCAAAAAAGCTGAGACAGATGAGGTTATTAAAGGCGAGTTCTGATACCGGGTCTTAGTTCCCAAAGCTTATCATGACTATTTGATGAAAAGTACAGGGGATGGGGAGGGAGGAGGATGAGGGTTCTGCCTTCAGGGTAGTGGGAAGACCCAAGGGGCCAGGATTCAGTTGTATAAGAAGCAAGTGGAAAGACTCTGGAATAAGTTGGGCAGGCAAGGAATTGGCTCCAAGAGGCCTAAGGCTGGCAGCCATGTTTCTGCGAGGAATGACCATGGCAGGGAAGTCAGACACAGAGGACAGGGAAGTATGAGGCTTGAGGAGGAATGCCACAAAAGTGACCAGCTACCTTGGGTGTGGCCGTCACAGGCCCCAAGTTTCTCAGTGGTGATGAAGATGCAGAAGACACACAAGAGATAGAGACACCAAACAGCCTGTGAGTGGAAAGTTGAAGAGGATGCACCAGCTGCACGTGACCACGACAGACTCAGGGTCCACTCTGATCTCTCGCCACACCAACTCGCTGTCAACTGGGTTGCTTCTTCTTTTAAAACAGCCCTCTGAGAAGCCCACCACCACGGTGTTGCCCAGTGTCCTGCTTCACTTTGCCTTCAGAAACTAAAATACACATAGGTGCTTTTCTTGTGGTTGTCTTCCTACACCTCTGTCCACCTACCACAGAGTCCAGGACCGCTGCTACTGGTGGGGTCTAGGCCAGGTGTTTCTAGGTTCTTGGCTTCTTATTAGAGAAGGAGATTAGCAAGAAAACTTTATTCACACTCACACACACATACACTCACACACACATACACTCACACACATACAGTACAAACACACACACTGATACACACACTTACACATACACTCACACATACACTCACTCACATGTACACTCACATGCACACATATACACTACAAATATACACTAATACACACACTTACACAATATACACTCACACACATACACTCAAACATATATACACTCACATAAATATACTCATACACATACACTAACCCACATATACTACAAACACACACACTGATATACACACTCATACACACACAGATACACTCACACATACACTCACTCACATGTACACTCAACATGCATACACATACACTACAAATATACACTAATACACACACTCACACACTCCAAACACATATAGACTTACACACAGACACACACATGCATATATACATTCATGCACACACACACTCACACACATGCATGCATGTGCACACACACTCATACACATTATAAACACACAGACATGCACATGCACACACATATGCATACACACATACACAGACTTATATGCAAACTCACATACATGCATGCATGTGAACATATGCACGCACGCACACACACACACACACACACACACACACACACGCTGCTTGAGTTGGCATTGGCCAGTTGCTGCGGTGTCTGTTGTCACATTTGTACTATCTCTTCCAGGCTTCTTGTGCCCTGCGGAAGAGTAGCTTCCAGCTGCCTTAGCCAACACCCATCCTCCTCTTTGGCTAACTTTAGGTTAAATATAGCAGGAAGAGGCGCTCTGGGAAGTCCAGTCTGTGAGCAGAAGGCAGGAGGACAGTCACTTTCTGAGACGCTAGGGAAGAAGCTGCTCTGATGATCCAGAGGAGCACCTTGTCAGGCTCTCTGCATCTGGCTGGGAAAGAGACTCCCTACTGATAGGTTTGTCCTCCTGCAGGTTTGAGGGGATGCAGGAGATTCCTGCTTGAGCATCTGGGTCTTAGTTTGAGCCATTGGATCTTGGCTTTCACCCTCTGTGGAAGCTGCTAATGATGTCCTGCATAAAACTAGAAGTACCTAGACAGTTTTGATTTCTCCTGACACTGCTGCTCTTCCTGTCATGTGATCATGTGATCATTCTGTAGTCATTTTTGTCAAACCTCAGTGCTTCTAGCCCCTGGGGAGAACTCCATCTTAGTGACTGGTCTCGAGGAAGCACTCAATGAAGGTATGCTAAAGAAGCGAAGAGCACCCTTTTAACAGTTTCTGGGTGCTCAAGATGTCAAAGAAAGACAAGAGTAGACAGACAGACTCTGTTGCTTGGAAGGCCCTGGAGACCTGTGGGGTGCAGGCACAGTTAAGTGTGAGTTGGATATGCTCACTGGAAAAATTTATTGGTTATTGTTCTAATATTATAGGATGAAGGCCATGGCTATACTGGTAAATAGCAGTGAGTTTGTATTCTCTCTCTCTCTCTCTCTCTCTCTCTCTCTCTCTCTCTCTCTCTCT
>NW_021616602.1:2812-4644 GCF_004785775.1 Grammomys surdaster
TCTCTCTCTCTCTCTCTCTCTCTCTCTCTCTCTCTCTCTCTCTCTCTCTCTCTGTCTCTGTTTCTTTCTATTGGCTATAACCCCTGTTTTTTCCTCAGTAATTCTGGATATATTGAATCTTGGTTCTTACTCAGGCTGTGAAATATCATATGCATGTGACCTGCGGGTCCCTTATCTAATAAAAGCATTCTAGGGGTTGTAGATGTAGATCGGTTGGCAAGTGCTTATTTATCATGCATGAAGCCTGGGTTCAGTCCACAGCATTACATAAAACAGTCCTGGTGGTCCATGTCTGTAATCCCAACACTTGGGAGATAGAGCCTGGAGGGGTTAAGGTTAAGTTAAGATTAACAGCTTCTAAATCTTAAGAAGTTTAAGGTCGCCCCTGCCTGGTCCTGTGGGCTGGGGCAGACACAGAGTTGGTCTGCTCCTGTCCTGTGGAGATACTGACTCCTGAGTCATCCTAGAGGAGCCACTGCACTCAGAGCAGCCAGTAAGAACTCCATCTCACTCCCTAAGCCCCAGAGATACATCTGGGAGCCAGGGACATTCAGGGCACAGCAGCTACCCAAACCCCACCCCTCCGGAATTCCACTTCCCTTCCTCCCCTCCCCGGTCCTGTGGGCTGGGGCAGACACAGAGTTGGTCTGCTCCTCTCCTGTGGAGATACTGACTCCAGAGTCATCCTAGAGAGCCACTGCACTCAGAGCAGCTGACACTGAGTTGATCTACTCCTGGCCTGTGGAGATACTGACTCCTGAATCATCCTAGAGGAGCCACTGCACTCAGAGCAGCCGAGGAGCCACTGCACTCAGAGCAGCAGACACCAAGATTAGGATCATAAGACCACAGAGACATCTGGACTCTGAGGAGCTCTGCAACAAGCAAGATAACTGGAAATACAGACTCCAGTCTTACACAGTGAGGGCAGGCAACACTAGAGTTAACCAGATGGCGAAAGGCAAGCGCAAGAACATAAGCAACAGAAACCAAAGTTTCTTGGCATCATCAGTACCCAGTTCTCCCAATATAGCAAGCCCTGAACACCCCATCACACCTGAAAAGCAGGATTCAGAATTAAAATCACTTCTCATGATGATGATAGAGGATTATAAGAAGGAATTAAGTAACTCCCTTAAAGAAATACAGGAGAGTACAAGTAAACAGATAGAAGCCCTTAAAGAGGAATCACAGAAATCCCTTAAGGAAATGCAAGAAAACACAAAGAAGGAATTAAACAAAAACATTCAGGATCTGAAAATGGAAATAGAAACAATAAAGAAAGCTCAAAGGGAGACAACCATGGAAATAGAAAACCTAAGAAAGAGATCAGGAGTCATAGACGCAAGCATCACCAACCGAATACAAGAGATAGAAGAGAGAATCTCAAATGCAGAAGATACGGTAGAAAATATTGACACAGTTGTCAAAGAAAATGCAAAATGCAAAAAACTCCTAACTCAAAACATCCAGGAAATCCAGGACACAATGAGAAGGCCAAACCTAAGGATAATAGGTATAGATGAGAATGAAGAGTCCCAACTTAAAGGGACAGTAAATATCTTCAACAAAATTATTGAGGAGAACTTCCCTAACCTAAAGAACAAGATGCCCATAAACATACAAGAAGCCTACAGAACACCAAATAGAATAGACCAGAAAAGAAATACCTCCCGTCACTTAATAATCAAAACATCAGATGCACAAAACAAAGAAAAAATACTAAAAGCAGTAAGGGAAAAAGGTCAAGTAACATACAAAGGCAGACCTATAAGAATTACACCAGACTTCTCACCAGAGACTATAAAAGCCAGAAGAGCCTGGACGGACAT
>NW_021616603.1:0-3771 GCF_004785775.1 Grammomys surdaster
CTCAGTTTCATTCCCAATGCCAGTAGGACCTGAGCATCTGTTCACACAGTGTCTATTGTCTTAGTTAGGGTTTCTATTGCTGGGACAAATCACTACGAACAAACAGGCAAATTGGGAAGAAAGGGTTTATTAGGCTTACGCTTCCCCATTTCTGTTCATTATTGAAGGAATGGTAACTCAAGCAGAGCTGGGCCCTGGAGGGAAGAGCTGATGCAGAGGTCATGGGGAGGCGCTGCTTACTGCCTTGCACATCACGGCTTGCTCAGCCTGTTTTCTTACAAACCCAGGACCACCAGCCCAGGGACAGCATTGCCCACAGTGGGCTGGGCCCTCCCATGTCACTCACTACTTGAGAAAATGCTCTACAGCTGGATCCTGTGGAGGCATTTCCTCAGCTGAGGCTTCTTCCACTCTGATGACTCTAGCTGGTGTCAACTTGACACACATCACCAGCCAGTACACCCATTCACCCGTTTCCATGGTTACAGAGGGGGATAAGGGGCAAAGAGAAAAAATGCTGTGCTTCCTTAACTTGGTGTCATTTCCACAGCTGGGTCCAGGACATTAACCGGGAAGTCACGGATCTCAGAGTTAGCACCAAACTATGTCAGGGGTCATGTGCTGACTTTGTACTGGAGACAGCTGGCAATGCCAAGTCCTCTTATACCCATGATGCCCGGCTCCTCTTGGGAAGTACAGCTCAGGTGTATTTTCATCCCCAAATCCAAAATGCTCTGAAACCCATTTCATGAGTGATGACTTCCTTTAAAATTTTCTGTTGAGTAAGATTATGGACTTCAGATTCAGAATTCTTTTTTTTTTTTTTGGTTTTTCAAGACAGGGTTTCTCTGTGTAGCCTTGGCTGTCCTGGAACTCACTCTGTAGACCAGGCTGGCCTCGAACTCAGAAATCCGCCTGCCTCTGTCTCCCAAGTGCTGGGATTAAAGGCGTGCGCCACCACCGCCCGGCTAGATTCAGAAGTCTTTATTAGTAAAGTCTATGCAAGTATTCCCAAATCCAAAACTTCTCCAACTTATGAAATGCTTGTGTCTCCAGGAGTATCTGGTGGATGGCACTCAAGTTTGAATCACTAAGCCCTGAGCCCTGTCCGTCTTACAGGCTGTACTGGCTGGTTCTGTGTCAACTTCATACAGGCTAGAGTTATGTAAAAAGAGGGGACCTCAATTACGAAAATACCTCCTAAACTGAGTGACGGTGGCACACCCCTTTAATCTCAGCACTTGGGAGGAAGAGGCAGACTGGTCTCTGTGGATTTGAAGGCAGCCTAGTCTACAAAGAGTTCAAGAACAGCCAGGACTATATGGAGAAAGCCTGTCTCAAAAAACCAACAAAAGAAGAAAATACCTCCATAGGATCTAGATGTAAGGATTTTCTTAATTAGTGATTGATGGGGGAGGCCCCAACCCATTGTGGGTGGTGCCATCCCTGGGCTGGCTGTCCTGGGTTGTATAAGAAAGCAGGCTGAGCAAGCCATCGGGAGCAAGCCAGTAAGCAGCCCGCCTCCATGGCCTCTGCATTAGCTCCTGCCTCCAGGTTTCTGCTGTTTGAATTCCTATCCAAGACTTCCTCCAACAATGAACAGCACTATGGAAGTGTAAGACAAATAAACCCTTTCCCTCTGAACTTGCTCTTTGGTCATGGTACTTTATTGCATCAGTAGAAAGACTAAGGCAGGCTGCGGTTGGGCCATGGCTTTAATCCCAGCATTCAGCAGACAGAGGCTGAAGGATTTCCAAATTCCAAGCCAGCCTGGTTTACAGAGTGAGTTCCAGGGCAGCTTATGCTACGCAGACAAACTATCTCGGAGGTGGGGTTAGGGAAGGAGAGAAAAAAGGAACCATGAGTAAGAAACCAGCCTTCGGAAACCTTCTGGAAGAGACCTGCAACTCATCCTGTGTTCTCGGGAACACACCTCTGCCTACGGTAGCTACATTCAGGGAAACGGGTGTGAGCAGTGGCTCTGTAAATCTTACGGACCTCAGTTCACACTTCAAGGCTCTGGCCTGAGTTGCTTGGGCCTCAGTTTACTCATCTGCATTAACAGTACCTCCATCCCAATGGGCCTGAAGGGATTAAAGGAGACTGCAGAAAGGAACTAGAACACTGTGTGATACGCACATATGCAGTAAGCAGCCAACAGATGTCCAACAACACGGTCATCATTGTCTGCATTATGACACTCATGGCAACACAGTGGTCCATAAAAGCTGCACTGTATGTGTGTGTGTGTTAAATTCACCATATATATACACGCACACACAATAAATGCAAAACAAAAATTTCATTAAGTAAGTAAAAGTTCAGAAATATTACCATTTTTAATCACTTACCAAATTACCCAAAAATTTTATAAGTGTTCAGTTTTGATCAGAATACAGGGACACTTGCTACCCAGAAATTGCTACCCAGAAATTACTTGGGAAAATCACCACTGTTGGCAGAACAAGCATCGACTCCCTGGAACTGACAGTATTGTGTAGCTGGAAAGCTTGGCTGAACACCATGTAAAACACACCCCTTTGCATTAGTGTTCATGTTTCAGTCTCCTGAATCATGCCTCCTGGGTGCACAGTGGTATCTAATACATGAGCCGAGTTTCCAGGCTGCTGGTGTGTCTCTATCAGAGCACAGGGCTCATTCGATCCCAGCTTGTCTGTACTCGTGTCTGTGAGTCTGTCCTTTCTTCATTCCTTCATCACCCGAGTTGGGTCAACCACAGAAGCCGTACATTCTCCATGGTTGCTCAGAAAATGAGTGCTCAGGATGCCCAATGCAGGAGATGAGGGTGCCCAGCGCTCTGTGCATGTGTGCACACATCTGCATGCACGTATGTGTATGTGTGTACCTGAGGATGCACATGCATGAAGAAGTTAGAGGACAATCTCTGATGTCCTTCCTCAGGTACTAGCCACCTTTGTTTTGCTGTTGTTTCAGAGCCAGGGTCTTCCTGGGGCTTGGAACTTACCAAAGAAGCTAGGATGGCTGCCCCTGAGCACCAGGGATCTACCTGACTCTCCAGAGCCCCAAAAGCAGGAGACCCTATTTCAGCAAAGTGAAATAAGAAAGCCCAACTTCCAAAAGATGGCCTTGGCATGGTTACAAACAACTCCCTCGAATAATAACAATAATAACAAAATTTTAAAGTGAAAAAACTCATAAATCCCATGAATGGAGAAGACTCACACTTATTTGCAGAATAGAATTAGGCAAACTTTGGAAAATGATGTCACCTTTAAGATATAAGTGAACTTCATGTTTTTTAAAATGTATCTGTTTCTGTGTGCGCATGTGTGCAGGTGCCCTGGGAGACCAGAAGAGGGCGCTGGATCCCCCGGAGTTGGAGTTACAGGCAGCTGTAAGTGTCAGGTGTGGGTGCTGGGAACAAACTGAGCCAGTGCCCTTAACTACTGAGCCACCTCTCCAGCCCACTTTCTCTAATTCAATATATTTTATTTATCCTTTTACATTTTCCCGTGTGCAGTGCACTTTGAGCACGTGGCCCCACTGTCCTCTCTTATCCCTCCTCCTTCCAGACCTTTCTTCTCAGCAGCTTCCCCTCTTACTCCACGCAGTTCAGAGAGGCTCGGCTGCAGAGCGAGCGCTTGCCCAGCATGCAGGGGCCCTGTTTCCAGTCCCTAGCTCTGTGGGGAATGGGGGAAGCAAGCCGACTTACCTGTAACTTGGTCATTGTTCTCTTCTCTTTGAGACAAGGCAGGGCTCTGGGAAGCAAGCTGGGGGAGGAAGGGCTTC
>NW_021616604.1:0-1186 GCF_004785775.1 Grammomys surdaster
ATGATTTCAAGTTTAAAAGCTGTATAATAGTCCATTGTGTAAATATATACATTTTAATTTTTATTAGTTATTTTATTTTTTATATTCCACATGTTGCCCCACTCTTTCCCAGCTCCCACAGTTCTTCTTCCCATTCAGATTCCCATTTACCTCAGAAAGTGTCCTCCCCACTCCATCTTCCTCTACACTTGGGCCAAATGTCTCAACCAGATTAGGTCTATCCTCTCCAACTGAAGTCAGAGAAGGTACTCCCAGAGACCAGGCCTCTGTTATTTTTATAAGATTGGATTTATGGTCATTTTCTTGAGCTTCAAGTTATATTAGGTTATCTTAGATTGCTGTCAAAGGGTTGCTATGTTCTGAAGGTTTTCTATTGCCCTGGCTTTGTTGATTGTGTTCTTTCAAGGACCTTTAGCCATCACGATAGATTGTTGGATGTCCTTGTTTCAGCAGTTATTATAGGGGGTGGGGGAATTAACCTTGGCAATCCTGGTATGTCAGGTGGATATCCTTGGGTTGTCTGGTTCTAGATCTATAGGTCTGTATGGTTCAGGATCTGAAGTTTTGTATGTTTCAGGACCTGCAGATACAATGAAAGAGTGCAGAGAGTTGGCAGGAGAATGGATGTCTGCTTGTACTCAGCTAGCAGTGAAGTTTCATGAGGGATGGAAAAGTTACCTGTATGGTTCAGGCTCAGCAAGTCTGAACTTTCCCCAGCATGTACTGTCTCTTGACTTTCTTATATTAGCAAATATGATGATTGTAAGATGAAATCTCCGTTCTTCTTGTTTGCATTTCCCTGACAACTATAGACTTTGAACATTTCCTTAAGTGTTTATTGGCCATTCAAGATTCCTAAGTTTAGAATTATCTGTTTGGTTCTCTACCCTGTTTTTTAAAGTAAAAAAAATACTTATTCACTTTTGTATTCCATCTTTAATTCGTTATTTGCATTGATGGTGTGTAACTTCTTGAATTCTTTATAAATTTTGGATATTACCCCTCTGTCAGATGGATATTTGGTGACGATCCTTTTCCAAACTGTAAGCATTGGTTTTGTCATACTAATCAGGCCTTCTGACTTACATAATCTTTTCTGTTTCATGAAGCATTATTTATCAATTGTTGATCTTAGAGCCTGAGCAATTGGTATTCTGTTCAGGTGATTGTCTCCTGTACCAACGCA
>NW_021616605.1:0-5960 GCF_004785775.1 Grammomys surdaster
GGATTTAGCTTTTAATGATATGTGGGTAATTATGTGTGGGTTTGTGCGCATGAATGCCAGGTGCCCGTGGAAGCCAGAGGAGTCGGGTGCCCGTGGAACTGGAGTACAGGCAACTGTAAACCACCTGATGTGGGCGCTGAGAACAACACTCAGGTCCTCTGCAGGGGATTGCTGTTAACCACTGAAGCATGTCACAGCCCACACTCCGAAAGCCCAGCTCTTATCTTATTTCCCACTTGGAACAGGGTCTTAACTCAGACTGACCTGGAACTCACTCCATAACCCAAGCAGACCCTGATCTTACAATCCTCCTGCCTCAGTCTCCCCACCAGCTAAGATCACAGGCTTGTGTTGCTGGGCTCAACTGGTGACTTCTGACCTGTAATATGAGGTCTGCTTTATCCCCTTTGAAGACTTTCAGAGCCTTCCTTTGCCTCCTTGACTTGGAAACTTTGCAAGGAGGTTACTGGTACAATATGTTTGCATCCATTGAGTTGGCCAGGTAACAGACACTTTCATTCTGGAAACTCTTTGTCTAGTGAGCTGACTGTTGGTTATTTTGTTGATGATGCTATTTCTGGAATTGCTGCCCCTTCCCCAAAAGAATGAACCCTCAGACTTCTGTCTCCTGCATTAGCGGGAGTATAAACTTGAGTTATCCAGTTCTTTGCTGAGCCACATGTCTCCAGCCAGCCTCACGCCTTTGCTCTCAGCTCTGGAGTCTCTTGGGAGATTGTGTTGACCCTTAGCTACCTCTGTGCAGGTGTGACAAGTTCCCCTTGTCCCCTTGCTTTCCAGCTTCCAGAACTAGGTTACCTCTCTCTCCTGAGTATGATGGTCTGCCAGTTTCAAAATTTTTTATTATAGTTTTAAGAGAATTCCACGTAGGGTTAAAATTAGATGTATGTTTGCCTTAACGTAGAGATTTATGTTCTCCTACTCTTACCCAGTGTTGCCAGGTTGGCACAAATGCCCCCACCTCCACCTCAGGCAAAATAACTGGTTAAGAGGTAGAGGAGGCATAAGAAAGAACCCTTTCATTCTTCTCGTTCTGATTTATGTCTCTTCCTGGCTGACACCAAGAAATTTTGACATAACAGACTAGACGTCCTGCCAAAGAGTTTTACTGGTTTCTCATAGTTTCTAAGCCATTCTAAAAATCTCACTGCTCACAGTACCAACCAACCAGAGCTCCCAGGGTCTAAAACTCCAGTCTCAGATGATTCAACAGCTTCTCCCAGTTTCTCCCAGCTTCTCCCAGCTTCTCCCAGCTTCTCCCAGCCTCCGTGGGCACTGCAAACACATGGTGTACAAACATACATGCAGGCAAGATACGCAGACACACAAAATAAAATGAAAGTATACCAGACATACTTAATCTAATAGCTATTAAGTAGCTCCGTGTGTGTGCGTGTGTGTGTGTGTGTGTGTGTGTATCTACTGTTGACATACTGAAGGTCATCCCTCTCCATCTGACTCTTTTTTGAGTGTCTTTATTAATCAGTAAACTCCCCGGTTGTGTTCCACAGTGACTTGTTCTGTGTTCACAATCAAGATTGGATGGATCTGAGGAGAGGCTCAAAGAGGGACTCCAGGCCACACAGGCCGTGGCATTGAGCTGCATTTCTATGTTTGATTCTTTTTTTTTATTCCATCTTTTTCTTTTTATTAGAGGGAGTTCGATCTATCTAAGTTCACCGAGTTAGACTGTATTAATGAGAGTTAACATTTATTGGGTAATTTCTGTTTTTATATCTACATTCATTATCTACATTAGTACTGATGATAAAACAATTATTTCCATCTTACTATCAATGAGGCAGAGGCACAAAGAACAAATGAAGCTTTCCCATTCGATAAAGTTTGTACATCATGGAACCAGAATTTGAACCCAGGCAGGCTGATCCCAAAGCTTGTGCCTCCAGCACTATTATTAGGTTATTAAAGAGTAGATACCAGATGGAAAGGCCACTCTGATGTGTCCGCTCCGTCTCACTAACTGCTTAAGACCTCCTGTTGGTGTTAAGTTGGAATAACAACTGGAGTAATTTCTATGTAGTCATACATTTGAATAGACCAAGATTGTTCAAAGAACACAGTAACTATCGTGTGTGCTCTTGGGAGGCTTTGTGACTAGGCCAAAGCTTTGTCCACCAGTGCTGCTGGAGAGGCTACACAGATTTCCAACCCTTCTTTTTTTAGTCATTAATTAGTGTCCTACAAACCTGAGAGCATCCATGTGCTTTTCCTGCGTGAGAGAAGTATTCCCATGTCTTGGATTGGATGTAGAATATTGTGGAAAACTTTTAAATTTATTTCTATTTATTTAGAGTCAGAGCTGCTCTCTATGTAGCTCTGGCTGTTCCAGAACTCACAATATAGACCAGTTAACTGACCTTAGTTCACAGAGATCTGTCTGTCTCTACCTCCCAAATGCTGTGGTTAAAGGCCTGCACCACTACATCTGGCTACTTATTTTATGCACATCCGTGTATGTATATCTGTGCACCGTGTGCATGCATGCCTGTTACCCACAGAGTACTGCAGCTAGAATTATAGCTGTTGTGTGCTGCCATGTGACTGCTAGGGATTGAACCGAGATCCTCTGAAAGAGTGATCAGTTCTCCTAACTTCTGAGCCACTTCTCTGATCCCTGTAAAAAAATTTTATAAGCCTCTTGAGGGTACAATCAGAGTAAGTAGGCTCGGTATTTTTAAAATTAGCTTTCATTATTCAAAATACTACCCTCTCTTGCCTTGAAGAACAAAGGAGACACAGATACCTTGTAGAGACACTGAAGACAAACAATGCATATAAATATTCAGAGAAAAGTCACACTGTGAGTCACAAGCCAAATCTGTCTTCCTGACAGCCCTCGCCGTGCTAGCAGGCAGAGACAGCCCTCGCCGTGCTAGCAGGCAGAGACAGCCCTCGCCGTGCTAGCGGGCAGAGACAGCCCTCGCCGTGCTAGCTAGGATCTACCCAGGCCCACAATTTGATCATTTTCTAAAAGGTTAGATTGCTGTGTGGGTGCTAGTGGCATCAGAGTAGACAGAGGTGTCCAGGAAACACATCCCACACTGGGCAGGATATGCCCAAGGCGGGAATGGCATTTCTCTTCCTCAATAGAATTGTTTCATTAACTGAGGACCAGATGAGGTCATTGAAATCTCCCTAAAATACCGAAGACTGACAAACACAGGATACAGTATGAGTCTTAAAGCGGTGGGATCATTATGACATCAGAATGAGGTAACATGACACAGTGTATGTACATTTTCCCAAGACACTTAAAGACCTTCACAGAGTTGGTCTCTGAGTAACTTTAAATTTACACATAGAGATGGAGGTAGGACTCTGCCTCTTAAGCCTCAACCTCTCCCCCTCTGAAACTGCCCCAGCCAACATATGAGCTTGTGGAATGTGCATATACCCATCTTCCTGTTTGCCCCAGGTTCCGCCTTTCATCTTCCAACACCCCTATTGTCATCGGGTGCTAATCTCTCCCTACCACGGCATATAAAGTTTGAAAAGTTTACAAAACTATTTTTTTATATGAGTACACTATCACCTTCTTCAGATACACCGGAAGAGGGCATCGGATCCCATTGCAGATGGTTGTGAGCCACCTTATGATTGCTGGGAATTGAACTCAGGACCTATAGAAGACTGGTCAGTGCTCATAACCACTGAGCCATCTCTCCAACCCAACAAAACTATTATTAATCTCCTTTGAAAAACAAAAACACAAGCATCATAGGGCTGGAGAGATGGCTCAGCCATTAGGAGTACTGCTCTTCCAGAGGACAGAAGTTCTATTCCCAGCACCTACATGGTGTCTCACAACCGGCTACAATTCCAATTTCAGAGCATCTGACTCCCTTTTCTGACCTCAGTGAACACCAGGCACACACAAGTGGTACATAGACAAACACGCAAGCAAAACACACACACACACGTATGCGCACACACACACATACACACATGCATACACACACACACACACATTCATTTTCCTGGTCTTGCAAGCCCCTCCTGTCAGTAGTAAACCAGGCTGACACAGCATCAGCTGAGCAGCAGGCAAATAAAACATGAACGAGTATTCGAACCCAGAAGCCACAAGCCACAATTTTAAAAGCAGGAATAAATCTCCAAAAGAAAAGAGGCACAGAAGAGTAGTGATGCCTTGTTCCCCCAACACTCAACCCCAATTTGCAGTAGTAACAGCCGCAGGGCATTTTGGGTGAGAACAGTTTCCACTTGACACAGCTTCCCTTTCTGTGAAGAAAGAGAAAAAACGGAGTTCAGGAATCTAAGTTTCCCATGATTCTTAAAGAGTGGTTTGCTTGCCCTCATTTCACACAGGTTATGACAGTAGCAGATACTCCTAAAGAATGCTACAGAACACATTAGCTGAGGAACACCAGACTCTCACACAATGGGTAGGCTTGAGCATGCCTCCTGACTAAAGCTGACATGAAATACAGCCTTCCTGGTGGCCTTCTCCCTCTCCACCAATTCCTGAAGCAGAGAACTCTTAAGATGACGTTGTACAGCCATGGCCTCCCTGTACCATGTCATCAGATACACATCAGCTGCTTTATAAAGCCACTAAAATGAGGTGACATTGACACAGAGAGCTTGCCCTGAGAGCCAGGAAGTTCCTTCCTTCAGGTCTAGAGAGATGGCTCAGCAGCTAAGAGCATTTGCTGCCCTTGCAAAGGATCTGGGTTGGGTTTCCAGTACCCATGTGGCATCTTATAACTGCTGTTAACTCCAGTTACAGGGGGCCCAACACCCTCTTCTGGCCTCCGTAAGCTTCTGCATGGCCACGGTGCACATAAACTCGTGCAGACACATGTCTGCATAAAAAAATAAGAAAGGAAGAAAGAGAGAGAGAGAGAGAGAGAGAGAGAGAGAGAGAGAGAGAGAAAGGAAGGAAGGAAGAAGGAAAGAAAGACAGGAAGAAATAATACAAAAGATCCTTCCTCTACATTGCTGCACAGAAGCACCCTGAGTAAGTCCCAAATTTTTCTTTACTTCCCCGTTTTTAAATGAGAAAACACTATCGACTTCCCTCATAAACTATTATAAGCGGTAGTAAAAAAATTTATGTCAGATTTCATCTTTACATATTGAAGAAATTATATGCAAATAATGTAACTTTACATTTTTGTTAATGATGACGTGATAAATAGCACAAAGTTAATGGAGAGGAAGGAGAGGCATAAATGGAAGGTACTTTATTCATTTTACAAATTAAGAGATCACAACAAAAAAGGGGGGACTTGGAATTCCTGAGGCCAGAACCCCAAAGGATCAGTCCTGTGCTGATACCAGTTTAGAATTGTGTGTTCAGTTGATCACAGTAAGCAGGAAGAGTGTCACGAGCCACTGACGCTTCAGTTATAATCCCAGTGAAAGAACCTTTTCACCAGGCATTAGTGTGGAGCCAGACGTTCCCAGTGCCCTCTGTCCTTCCACAGGGAGGATGCCTGTTGGCTACAGGCATTGCCAGTCTCTACCGTGCCTGAGTCTTACCTTGTCCTGCTCTCTGCATATCTGCAGTCACGTAAAAATTCCTAGGCTCAGGCCACAGAAGAGGGCTCTCAGAAGGAAGGACCGTTTCTCTGCACATACGACACACACATGTTATCTTTGCTGGGCTCACTCAGATCCTAATGCTCCCTCCACGTTAGTGCAAGAGATGTTCCCTCCCTAGCTTTAGATTCTCTCAGGAGCGTCTTCTAACAAGTGCTTCTTCTTTACGACTGCTTTCTTCAGCTCCTACCCTTGCCACTGGCTTTCTCTGATCAAATGTTCTCAAGTCTCCCTTGCTTTTAAAGCAGTTGGAGGTTGGGAGGGGGTAAGCGTGCGGGGTGTGTGTGTCTGTGTGTGTGTGTGTGTGTGTGTGAGAGAGAGAGAGAGAGAGAAGAGGAGGAGAATGTGATTGTGGGGGG
>NW_021616606.1:0-299 GCF_004785775.1 Grammomys surdaster
CTGAATTCCATTAAAAGGATCCTTGAAGAAAACCTAAGATACTGATTAGAACTAATATTCTGTGTGAGTTATGTGATTATATACAGATTCATTGAGCATGCTCAGGAATGAGAGACACCATTATGCAAATCATCCTCTATGGATTTGCTGTATCTATCCGTTTGATATAACTTGATCTGTTCTCTCACACCATATAAACAAGACTATAAAAGAGTCCAACACAGTCATCTTCAAGTACATACACAAATCCACAGAGAGAGAGAGAGAGAGAGAGAGAGAGAGAGAGAGAGAGAGAGAGA